>NC_056749.1:73077923-73310423 GCF_019279795.1 Protopterus annectens | reverse complement strand
TGATTATGAATACGTGGGGGTCTGGAGTGTGACGCATTAAATATCTGCACAATAGGCTTAGGGCAAAATTAGGTCATCTGATGTACGAAAGTAAGATATTTCATGTATTACATGACTTCAAACCTATGTATTCCATTTTTATAGGTTCATAGGTATATAATAGGGGCCTTAAAAGCCTAGCCATGCAACCCAAATGTGACCCACAAATTTGATTTATATTTGATTCATAGGGGGTGATTTGCTGACTGCCTCTGTCCATCAGAGACATAGAAGTCAGACCAGGGTGAAATTCCAATTACATCCATAGGTCCAAGTTGTACTTAAATAAGGATAGAGTGGAACTCTGCTTCACATGGATGGGGAACCTGTTACAAAGAATGGGAATTCTCTGAGAAAAATCTCTCTCTCTACAACATGCCTTGTTTATGCTGTAAGCAAAATATAGGTATTGATCTAATAGTTTTGATGCTGTTTGTTTTGTAGATGTGCAAAGTTTCACCAAAACAGGGTCCAGAGATACCTTGTATGCCATGCAAAAGTCACCTATCAGAAGTTTGTATGATACCAAATAAAGAAACAATGTTTGAAGTGATTAGTCTAGGATATTGTGTTTACTCCCTGTATTCATTTTGTAAGGGACCTTTGTGGATGTTCATTTGCTGCATGTGTCTGGTGAGGTACATTCCAAAAGTAGGCATTATACTCTATGATGGGCATGATGAGCACCGAGTACAATGGTAGGATGACCTCTTTGGACCTAAATTCCATTCCCTTGTTATAAGCTGAGCAACAGAAGGATTTTCTTAATACCTTGGACACATGTTCGTCAAAGACTCATCTGCATGAATTCCCAGAATCCTGACTAGTGAGTCAACTTTTATGGTGTTTTATTGATGATATAGTTACCCAGGGTGGCAGACTTTTTGAAAGGTAGTATAATGCATTTCTTGTTATTGAGTTTTAAACCATGGCTTTGGCACCAAGCATTTGTCTGTATTAGACCTCCTTGAAGGGTGTTCTCATGTTGGGGGAATACAATGACTGCTCCCAGTTTGCAATCATCTGAAAACCTGGTTAGCCAGATGCCTTTGACATTAGCTTTGACATCCAAGAAGTAGATGCCAAAGCTAATGAGGAGTAGGCCTAGCACAGAACCCTGGAGACTCCACTGGTGATTGGCCTCTTAGTGGAGGTGGCCTCACCGATTCTAACCTCCCAGGCCCTATCAGTGAGCCAGCTAGCTATACAGCATGTTATAATAGGGTTTATGCCTAGTTCTATAACTCCAGAAAAGTGCCTCATAGCCAGGACTGCATCTTGTTACAGTATCAGTATTCACGCAAATAATACAGTGTCATACAGATGCCTGGAACTCAGGAAAAAAAGACAATACTGCACCTAAGATTGAACAACTGTTTAATGGAACAAATCTAAGCACTTTCGTCCCAACAGGACTTCATCAAAGATAAAAAAAAACTGAATAAAACATTACTTCCTTAAATAAAATAAAGACAGAAAGTGCTGAGCTTCATTTAACATTTCAAACATTTAAAGTGACAGTGCCATATTAATGCAAAGCAAACATAAAACAACTTTAATATACAATATATATATATATATATATATATATATATATATATATATATATATATATATATGTGTGTGTGTGTGTGTGTGTGTGTGTGTGTGTGTATGGGTTCACTAGACAATCTTGAACTACTGAAATGTCGAATTTCAAAATTTCGAGACTGAATAGTCAAAAGTGATTAGTGTTGCAGTCCTTTATTCACGTGACACAAAGCATGTTTTAAGATTATAGTTAAATAATGACTCCAAAGGCCCCGATAAGTTATATTTTAGACAATTCAGGTGGTATCCTGAGGTGTTACCGGGGCCCACTGAGGCCGTGTTACTGGCTTTAATGTGTAGCCAGTGCATGCTCCCTAGTTATAGTTGGAGGGGTTATGTTTCAGGGTATTGTTGGGGGTGAGGGGTGGGAGTAAAGTTGTAACTGAATGTGTCCGCTAACAGGTTTTCTATATCGCCAGGCTTGGTCAGTGTGGCACCATTATCCACCAGTTCTGGGCACTGCTGTGTACTGCACTTGAGGTTTCTAACATAGTTGTAGAAGGCCTTATGATTATCTTTCATCTGGGAGGATATCTTAACCTCAAAGTTGGCTTTACTTGACCTAATTATCCCTCTTAGTTGCCTATTTACTTTGATGAGAGAGTTTTCATCTTTGTGGCATTACCCTTCCTGATTTTTGCCATATTCTTTTCCTTTTGTTGTATATCCTGTTTATTTTTGAATGCCACCAGAGAGGTTGGTTTTTGGTGCTAGTTCTGACATTACTTTTGGTAGGTACCATCAGAAAACAATAAAGTTTAATAAGCCGTACAATAAAAAACAACAACCAGGAGTAGGTGCTTTCATCCGTTATTCTTACAGACTTCATCTGAAAATTCCAAGGTTCAAGTCCAACCATAAAGCCGTCTCTTTCAAAATCAAAATCATCTCTGTAATCCCATTAAAACCAGTAACAGCTAGGAACTATTCAAATGCAAAATACTTGTTATTAAGTGATGGTTTCTCAAAATTCAGTGCCACTACAAAACCTGAGAACACAGCAGCCTATGTTGAATTGCAGAGCAGAATTTTATGATGAAGTCTGTAAGCGTAACAGATGAAAGAGCTTAATCCTGTTTCTTGTTTTTTTTGTATGGCTCATTAAATTTTATTGTTTTCTGACGGCCGGTTCTGCTCTTCCTTCTTGGTTTTGGAATTCCAGGGCTGCAGCATTCTCCTTGATTTGTGAGCTACAAGGGGATGGTGTATTGTGGTTAGAAGACTATTACGGGTGCTTTGTTTGTGCAGACTAATAAGGGTGCTTTACTGGCGCAGATGAAGTTAAACAGTACTGTTTACACAGTACTGAATTCTACTAAATCTGTAGGTATTGCCACTCTAGGCCCAACTAGCTGCTCCAACCTTCTTGGCACACAAGGCATTTAAACTATATCGCTGCTTTACAGATCACAGTTTTATGGATAATTCTACAGAGAAAATTGCTAATCCACTCAAATATGCAAAATTTATAGTAGCACAGAAAAACAGAAAACTAAATAACGAGGCCTCTGGTCAATAAAATGACCACACTATGAGTCCTTTTGTGTGTTTACCAACTCATATAAAACAGGAAAGTACCACCTGCCACAAGATGAATAAGCCTAGCTCTCTTGATGTAAAAACGGAGTAGAAGAGATCCACGTGTGCAATGCTAACACACTACTTAAACAACTAGTTGGAAATCCTTTAATGAAGGTAATTTCAACATATTAACAGTGAGAGAAAGGATATATATATTTTTTCTTTTTTTAACAAAAAAAAATAAGTGAAATGCATACATAAAAGCAGAAAACAAAAGTGATCACTGAAAATAACAAGTGCAATTTAGCAATCAAGGTATATAATTTTCCCTGGATGGCACTGAATACATGGAAAACAGTTTGGGAATGCAGGCTAGGAATACAAGCTTTGCTGAGCTCCAGGAAAATGAGCAGGATATAGGATGCAGTAAAGGAGGTTTACTCAAGAACAATACTGGTTTGTTGAGGTGGCACTCAGTATCATGGGTCTATGGAAAACAATGGCTGGGCAGAGTACATAAATAGCTTATATAACAGTCAATAGCAATGAAAGAAGGGAGGGAGGGACTTTGGAAATCAGTTAATCATAAGGGTTGGATGGCATAGACACAGCCTTAAAAAAACGAATAAGTGAAGTCCAAACGAAATAGGTCACCGCTCAGCCGAATAAGATGCAAAGATTTATTGTAAGTCAACACACTTCTGCTTTTCGTCCTGCTCCAATCGCAAAACTTCTTCAGACAAATTGATTGCAAACTGCAATGCCCTTAAATACTTACTAATCAAGCAATCAAGTCTGTTAATTGAAAAAAAGCTACAAAGTAGTGTATCCAAGAACAGTTTATCACTTCTATGAAGTTGTGCAAAAACTTCTATATAAAAACGTGTATAAAAACATATGTATGGAAACATGTAAATCAAAACTCCAGCATATAAAAGCCTATAATCAGTTTACACTTCTTCTACTAAACTTCTACTTTAAAATGTGTATGGATATGTGTATACTTTATTTCTAAATAAAAATTAAAAATTAAAAATAGGCATTCAAATTATTTTGCAACTAGGATTCTCTATCAGGTTATGATTTGACCAGTAGAAAATAGTAATTGTACTGCAGACGGTAATAAAAACTATCTAATGAGGCTTTTGAGCCTCAAAATACATTTAATCGATAGGTAGTCATTAAGACCAGGAAAGCTACTTGCATCTAAACATAGTTGCCAAACTAATTCTAGTTTTTCTAGTAGTAATGAAGATGGACCTCCCCTTGCATTAACTGGCACCATATCTATCCCTTTAAAACTAAACTCATGTTCAGGATAGGTGTCTATGTATTTGGCCAAGGCATTTTTGCATTTATTTTTGTTAATGCAATACTGGTGTTCATATACACATTCCCTCAGCTTCCTGTCGGTTTTCCCGACATAGAAAGCTGGGCAGTGATTGCACTTGGCTAAATAAACTACCCCTATGGTTTGACAATCGATTTTGTGGTTAATGTTGAATCTAGTGTTCCCCACAACAAAAGAAGACCCCATGGTCATAAATTTACAAAATCTACACATATTACATTTAAGCATGCCTTTTCTAATCTTGAAAGAATTATTATCTCCTTCTAAAATGCCCTTTAGGTTCATGCCCCTTCTAAACACAATTCTTGGTTGATCTGTAAGACTTCCTCTTATTGAATTCCCATTAGTGAGGAAACACCAGTTTTTTAGTATTATAGCTCTAATGCTGCCAGTGTTGACACTAAAGGTACAAATAAAATTGTGTTCAACTAGTGAGTTTTCCAAGGTAGATACCGAAAGTGGGTGATTCTGCCCTTGGCTCAAAATTGGTACATAAAAGCCAGTGTTTCTCTTGGATTGGACTTTGTATGTCACTTCCAGTACCAACCCGAGGGGATACCCCCTTTTGATGAACATGTCTTTTAATAAATCACATTCCAACAAGAAGTCATCTTTTTTGGAGACCATTCGTGCGGCTCTAACAAGTTGCCCTTTCATAACTGATTTCTTCTGTGACAAGGGATGACAACTTGAGTAATGGAGAAAGGCATTAGAGTAAGTCTCCTCCCTGAAAATTCTGGAGACATAACAGGCTTTATTATGATCTTTTGAAAGTTCCACATCCAGGTCTGCTGTCTTCTCTGTGCAAAAAGAAAATGTAAATTGTAGGAATGTAGTGGTGGAATTTAAATATGACAAGTACGAATGTGGTGGTGGAATTTAAATATGACAAGTACGAATGTGGTGGTGGAATTTAAATATGACAACAAGTACGAATGTGGTGGTGGAATTTAGATATGACAACAAGTCTGTTGCCTGGGTAGAGTCGCCTTCAAATAAGATGAATATGTCCTCCAAAAAGCGTGTATAAAAGTGAATGCTTTTCGACGCACCAATACTGTCATTCAATAGGAAGTGGTTCTCCCAGTATGCCATTACTAATTTGGTGAAGCTGGCCCCACACGGAGATCCCATCACTACACCAACCGTTTGAAGATAGAATCTGTTGTCACAAGTCACAAAGTTGCAGGATAAGACAATATCGAGCAGTTCACCCACCAGATCCAATTCCTCACGTGTGGCTCCATTTTTCTGTATAGTTGCCAAGGCCCATTCCATACCTTCACCATGAGGGACGGAAGAATAGAGATCTTTAACATCCACTGTTAGGAAGTTTCTTTCAACATGAAAAGTTAAATTATTAATCTTATCAAGGAAAGACCAAGAATCCTTACAAATTTGGTCCTCCGATAAAAGATATTTCTTCATATAAAAATCTGCCAACTTTGCACAAGCATATGTTATGCTGTTTCTTGCATCCCCTAAGGGACGCATTGGGGGGGGGGGTCTTGTAAGTTCTTATGAATTTTAGGAATGCAAAAAAAATATAGGTATCCTAGGGGCTGGCATCTTAAGATAGTTAAAGATGTGGACATCAATCCGGGCTTCGATGAACATGTCATTGATGTAAGCAATGTTCATCTCATTCTTGGATACCTCCTCATAAGAGGCTGTTGAAATGATCTTAGTCATTCTGTCCACATTATCATCCTTGCCCACGATGACCAAGCCTCCCCCTTTATCAGGTTGCATGATCCTAACTGGGGCTTCCTGAAGAATTTTAAGCATACCTCTTTTGTATTGGGTGATGTTAGGTTTTGTAGGGTGCACCTGAGGTCTCTGTTTTAAAACACTACGAATGTCCAATTCACAAATCTGTTCAAATAATAATAGAGCAGGATGAAGGGGGGGGGGGGTTATATACACTAGCAATACAAAAGTCCGGTTTGGGGCTGTTGTTGTAGCCCAGCAGGATTTTCAAATTCAAGCTCCTAACAAAACTCTTAAGGTCAATAAGTGTCCTAGCTACATCTGCCTGGGCTGTAGGAATGAACTTGAATCCCTTGGATAGTAAATCTACCAGTTCAAGTGCAATGTCAAGGTCAGAGTAATTAAAAATGTTAAAGTCTTTGCTAGAATTAAAAATCACCCTGCAGTTGTTATTCATATTAGGAATAGTCATCGGTATTGGAAAAATCATTTCCTCCGATTCCTGTTCTGTTTCTTGCCACGAGCAGGGCTGTGATTGAAGGCCCTGTTCTGAAAATGTGTATTGTTTGCAACTGTGTGGTGAAGTGATTCACCCGGTGGGTTGTTGTTGTTCCTATTACAAAGACGTTCACTTCTCCTTATATTGTTGTTAACTGTTGCTGCATTGTTGTTACCTTCCAAACGTTCCACTCTCTCAGGGGAAATGGTACACCCAAGTTCTTGTGGTGCTCTTGCCTCAAGTAGGTAATTCCCCTGGGAAGGTGGTGGTTTGAGGTACGCAGTCCCCTGTCTATAATCTTTGAGGTCCCGGTTTAATTTTTTAACTTTGGTGATTTTCAGCTTAGACATATATTGATCTATGCTGTTATAGATTCTTTCATAATCAAACCAGTAACGTAAGTAATCTTGATCTACTTTTATTGAATTATCCAACACAGTTGTTTCCTGAATCAACATATTAATGTTGTTCTGGTAATGGGTGCATAACAATTCTAATAACTCAAAGCCATGTTTATCGAATAAACACAGTAACTCCTTATGAAACAATAAACCTTCGGCAAGCCCAGTCGGGTATTGCCATGACCTAAGCCCTTTTATAATTTTTAAACGCTGACATTCCCGAAAGTAAGCAACTTCCAGTTGTAATTTTCTCAACTTGACCAATTTCTGGTCAAGTTCTTGCAATTTAAAAGAGAAATCAGTACCTGAAGGCTCCAAAATTTCCAGGTTACTGTTTTGTGTGCAGTCATCAAAAACGAACAGTCTTTCTATCCAATTCCCAAATGAAAAAGCCTCTTATGTGTTATTAGGCATGTTCCCTTCTGTTTGGTTTATGTTGAAGGGACCTGTGTTCGAAGTATCCATTCCATGATTGTTGCTCCCTGGTTTACGGCCCAAATTAGGTGTTGTTACTCCCTGATCCATTGTTGTAGTCCTCGGATGATGAAGGTTGTTGCCCGAGGCAAGGTGCGCATTAATAGCACCAGAAGAAGCTGAAATTCTCGAGCCCTCATTGAACCCTTGAGGGCCGAGTTGTTTTATATGCTGTGCTGTCTCCAGTCTCCTCGATAAGGAGTCGACCTTCTGTGTTAAGCACTCGATTAGTGCTGTTAGATTCCTGCACTCCTCAGTCTGGTTTGATAAAATAGGCGTACTGGTGACCATTCTGCTGGCCATTTACAAACAGACTGTTACAAAAGCAAAACTCCAAGTACACTCAAAACGAATAAGTGAAGTCCAAATGAAATAGGTCACTGCTCAGCTGACCTGTTTAAATGTATATGTTTCAACAGAGGAATCTGGAAAACAGTAGGTTAACCTCAGTCCAGCAAATTTTAGAAAAATATCTGAAATTAAATCACTTTATAGGCTAGGCCATAAAGATGCTATCACACATGTTTCAAGGCAGCCAGAGACACAAAGTCTGTACTAGGAAGCTTTCTGTATTGTCTTTGAGGTGAGTTAATTGCCACTCAGGAAGAGTGGAAGTTTTTAGTTGTTTTATGACCTCCACAAGCTCAACAGATCTGAGCAAAAGCCCTTGTGTGTATATTTTTACGGGTAGGTGCTAAATACTGCCAGTTGCCAGCAATGGGGGATTTTGTCTGGGAACTAGAAGTCAGGTGACCGGAAATTATGTCATTCTGCAAGCTATCCCAGAAGTAATGTTTTAGATATTAGTTTGAGAAGTGTCTTATAGTGAGACAGAGCATTCTGTATTCTGTCTTGGGCCTGCCAACAACAAGAAGAACCATTCACCACATAATCTGCCTTGCTATATTTGTAAGTTATTAGGGTACAGTAATTCTCTTAGTTACAGTCAGGAATATAGTGAAGATAAGTTTAGATATTATTTTTCTTTAGTTACATGAGACTGACCTTCAATGTTGTTTTAAATAATTGCTGTGATTCTGAACTCTGATGTCACTGTGAATATATATGTAATATTGTATTTTTCTTTTATTATTTATTATTAAATATATTTAAACTTTTCATTGTGGCTGATCTTGGTACAGATATTAAAGTTTTGATTTTATTGGCATATTTATTTGGTGACACTGTGTGGGCCACTCCTAATAGCATTGCTCTTGTTCAAACTACCATTTGTACTATATTAATTTCACTCAGTATATTGGGTACCCTTGGAAGAGTCTTAAGGTAGTTGGCAGAAGGGCTCTGGTGGCAATAAAAATTATTTTATAGTCTGGGCAAACTTTCCCAGATGTGTGTGTGTGTGTGTGTGTGTGTGTGTGTGTGTGTGTGTGTGTGTGTGTGTGTGTGTGCAAATCAAATCTCAAAGAGTGTGTGTGTCAGCTATTTGGGCAGGGACACGAAGCACAGGTTGGACAGAGAAAGTTTTGGGAGGACTTGGCTTGGAACCCTGGCTAAGGACTCAACTGTGCCAGTGGGGAGTCTTACTGGGGAGTCTTACTGGGGATCTGGACAAAGAGAGAGAAACCAGCCCCAGACTGACTGTAATCTCTGTGTGCTCTTAAGGGATATTGTACTTAATGCAGTGAGCTGCATGTGGAAATACTGTGTGTGTACCTGTTATCCTCCCAGTGAACGTCCCACAACAGGTGCCAGAAGTGAGGATTGAGGCTCCCACCAGAGATGGGATATCCACGTCACATATTGGCTGGCAGTGGTGGGTTGTCACAGAGCTCCTTTATAAACTTTACTGCAATGTGTTAGTTGAGGATGGGACAGGCACAGAATGCAAGCAGGTAAATGAAAAGCAGGATATAAAAGCACTGAAGCACAAACTGGAACAGAGACAATCCCCTCACTATTGAACTTCTGCTACAATTTAAGGCACCAGACCATGGAGACTTTTACCAGTAACACTGTTTATGGAAAAAATGCAGTAATAAATCATTAAGGCACACATTTGTTCATGGGAGAATAGACTTCTGCCACAACTGTGAATCAAATGCTATATAAGCCCGGGTTTGTGTGGGTTTGTGTTCAATTCTCTCAGAGCTGCTCTTGGTATAGCTACTTCACCTGAAAGTTACAGAAAATCTGCTGTATCTAAAGCCATCTGCTGCCAAAAGAATGAAAATAAGTGTCATTTTGTACTTCTGCTGATTGTTTTACTGTATTTCAGAAGAATCCTGTGTTAATTGTTACATTTCTCATACTTTATTAGATTTTCAAAACTGAACTGTTTCCACTGCTGCTGTAGTACTTAATTACAGTGTGTCTGCTAGCTTTACAGATCAATGGTATCAAGATTGTGTGGTTTGTCTGCACGTGAGCTGTAAAACCAGCATTTATACATCAGTAGGGTTTTCTGCTACATGCTTGTGGCAGACGTATGTTGTAGCAAACGTGAGAAAGGAGCTGCTGGCTGAAAGCTTATTACATGTTTTCCTGATTGGTCTGTAGGCTTTGCTGTTGTAAAACGTGTTTTTCAGATTTTAAATAAGCTCAGTGTTTGCATTAGGCTGCTGTGTGCAGCGGCAGTTAGCAGTGCCCTGTATAGATGCATTCAAGTTAAAATTTCCTTTAGAATAACTATCACCCTGCTGTTCGAGGAGCATCTGAGTTGCAGACAGAGCAGCATTACCTTGTTGGATAGCTACACTTCGCACTGAATATTGCACCCATTCTTCATCTGTGTGCTATCATCTCAGTCCAGTTAAATCTCCCTACTCTTCTCTCTGGTTAAACCCATACTAAAAAAAAACTGAAACCATGGGTAGGCATTTCCTTGCTAACTCTGTGGCCAGCCTGGTGGATATGGGCATCCTGAGACAATGTAGAGATTGTCTCATTTATACTGAGAACCACTTAATCCTGAAACAAACAAACACAGTATGTGAGAGATGTAGTTACACTATGAAAATTGATACAGGACTCTCACATAGTGACAATTCAAATGACAAACAGGTTGTTAGCACATGCATCTCTGCTTGACATACAAAACCATGTCTGATCCAGCTCTATTAGAAATGCTACATCTAAAGAAATCCCAATCCCTCTGCACCACATGCTCCAGTGACCTCAACCTCATTACCACAATAAACAGAACGTGCTGGAGGGACAGGTTCATAACCCAGAGACTGCCCTTGCTATGGTATAGACTTCCCATACATGTCAAGCAGAGCCCCTCACTGGCCTTCTTCAAGAGAAACCTTGATGAGTGGATGGGAAATAGAAAATTCACCCCAAGGATCACTCCAGTGGCTCTACTCGACAGAGGCACTGGGAACTAGGGATGGGTGGCACGATGCCAGGGTAATCCTATGGGCTAGGTTTGTAAAGGCTCCGGGGCCACTAGGCTAGTACACATCTATGAACCTATTTCCGTCACTAAATAAAGTCTCTGATATTTTGGTAAGTTACTGACAATTAACTTACTAAAACCGCAGAAGCCTTCTGTATGTTGCCCTCAGAAACCACATATAAACAGAACCAAGTCAACACTAACCACTTCACATAAAGATTCACATTACAGTGTCTTTAGAAGCAACCCCTAATGCAAAACACCACACCTTCAAACATTTTGGTTATAGGAGAATCCATTGTGAGATACATGGACACCCCCTCAACAGGTTGTATAATGAGAAAGTTACAATCAATTGCCTGTCAGGAGCCAGGATTCACCAAATCACACAAGCACTCAGGTCACTTGACCACAAATACCAATATGACTCAGTCATAGTTCATGTGGGTGTGAATGACCTGAGACACACCTTCCTGGACTATTTGAAGAGAGACGTGATGGACCTCTCTGAATACATGCGACAGGCTGATATGAACATCTTACTGAGCATCATTCTACTCTCACCAAGAATGATACCACAGTACAAACAGAAAATGATTTACTTCAGTAATTGGCTTAGCTATTGGTGTCATTCCAAGGGGATCCAGTATTTGTCAGCCTGAGATGACATGATCGACAGACCACATTGCTTTGCCAGAAATGGTCTGCACCTGTAACCATTAGCCTTTTGAGTACTAGCCAAGGCATTAGCCACCCCCATAGTGCCTTTTTTTAGGCAGTGCCAAACCAACAGACCTACCAATATAATAAATAATTTTAATGCGAAGCTGAAGGTACTACTGCTGAATACTGGGAGTCTTAACAAGAAGCTGCACTCCCTGAAAGCTCTCCTTGCCTTGGAGAATGCTGACATCTGTGCAGTTACACAGACATGGTACAAGGCTTCAGAAAGCACTGCAGCAGTGCAAGGCAATAATGCCTATCACACATTCAGACCAATCACTGAAAAGGAAAAAATGCAAGGAGGCGGTGCTTCCATTTACATGATAAACAATCACACCTCCAAATTGGGCAAGTGGGATGGGTTGCTTGAGCTACTCCATGTCCAGCTGACAATAGGCAAAACCCCCCACCATATCATTTATTTATTTATTTATTTTACATTTGTTTACCGGTATAGTCCAACTGAACACATGTCCATTTCCAGTGGAGGCCCAGGGAGAAACGCTCCACATGAATAAAACAGTAATATATATATATAACTTCTTCTTCTTTCAGCTTTTCCTGGTTAGGGGTAGCCACAGCGGATCACCTGTCTGCTCATGATTGGCAGTGGAGTTTTACAGTGTCGAGTTGCCAGCCCGGCGCCCAACCTTCCACAGAAGGCACACACATGCACACACTCACACCTAGGGCCAATTTAGAGTGTCCAATCCACCTACAGCATGTCTTTGGAATGTGGGAGGAAACTGGAGCACCTGGAGGAAACCCATATGACCACAGGGAGGAAATGCAGACTCCACACAGAAGGCACCCCAGCCGAGGATCAAACTGGAGAGCCTCTTGCTGTGAGGCAGCAACGCTAACTGCTGCACTACCACGGCTGCCCTGTATATAACATTTATACAAAATGACATTTATACAATAAAAAAAATTAAACAGAGTGGCATTTATACAGGGAAAAATAATACAATTTGTACAAGAAAAGTGACACTAACTACATAACAGTTGTGTATGATGTATTATTTACACATAGTAAATAGGTAAGTAATTACACAGTAAGGAATTAGCACAGAAATGGGAAGACAGATAAAGAAGATAGTCACAGGTCTAGTTTGTATAAGAGAGATTAGTTAGGGGAGTAGAGTTACACTTTGATTATGTAGTTAGCAGTATACAGTATTTCAAGAAGATGAATATTAGGGACTTTAAAGACTTAGTAATGAGGGATCCAAATTAGACCTGATTGTGAAACACTATAGGACTAGTCATTAACCGCCTTTAAAGAGAAGTGAATTAGTCTGGGGTGTTACAAGGAAATAGCCATTTGTTTTGAAAGTGAGTTTTTAACTTTGATTTAAATTGAGAGAGGGTTGGGATAGATGATATTTCATAAGGTAGTGAGTTCCACACTTTGCCTACATAGTTAGCGAATAGGGATTCTCCTGCTAAGTTTTTGGCCTTATTGATTTTAATAAGTGGTTTGTTGGTGGAGTGTAAAGTTCTGGAACTGGAATAAGGTAATAGTATATTTTGGAGTGAGGGTGTTTTTTCTCTTTGGTAGAATATCTTATGGGCCATGTTTAGTTGGTTGTAGAGCAAGAGATGTGGGAGTTCAAGTCAACTGAGCTTTTTAAGGGAGATACAATGGTGAGCTCTCAATGGGGAATTGGTGGCGTATCTAGCAATTTTATTGTAGCAGGTTTCCAGCTTCACTATTTCAGATTTTCTTAGGTTAGTGAGTATGGGAGCTGCATATAGTAGTTTTTATATTGTGTTTGGGCAATTTTGGCTTTAGTGTCATTTGTAAAGTATTGCTTGCTCCTATATAATGTTCCAAGTTTTTTATTTACTTTTTATTATTTGGGATATGTGGGCATCAGATGTCATATTGCAGTCAATTTCAACTCCAAACAGCTTGGTATGAGGTGAGGGTGAAATGCTTGCACTGTCTAATGAGGTTATGTTAAAAGAGCACAGAGCTGGATTTGATTTGGTTGGCTGGAATAAGTTTAGTTTTTTGGAGGTTTAGAATTAACTGCAAATTGGTTAGCCATGTTTCTACTGCTTGGAAGGATTGTTTTGTTATATGTTTAAGTTCTTCTATGGTAGTAGCAGCACAGATGACTGAGTCATCTGCGTACTGGATGAGTGATGCTTGTGGGATTGAGGTATGCAGGTTATTAATGAAGATGGAGAAGAGTAATGGGCCTAAGACTGATCCTTGAGGGACCCCTAATGTTACGGGGCTGAGGTGTGCAGGTTATTAGCGAAGATGGTGATTAATGGGCCTAAGACTGATCCTTGTGGGACCCCTAATGTTACGGGGGCTGTGGTGTGCAGGTTATTAGTGAAGATGGAGAAGAGTAATGGGCCTAAGACTGATCCCTGTGGGACCCCTAATGTTACGGGGGCTGAGGTGTGCAAGTTTAATGAAGATGGAGAAGAGTAATGGGCCTAAGACTGATCCTTGTGGGACCCCTAATGTTACGGGAGGCTGAGGTGTGCAGGTTATTAATGAAGATGGAGAAGAGTAATGGGCCTAAGACTGATCCTTGAGGGACCCCTAATGTTATGGGGGGCTGAGGTGTGCAGGTTATTAGTGAAGATGGTGATTAATGGGCCTAAGACTGATCCTTGAGGGACCCCTAATGTTATGGGGGGCTGAGGTGTGCAGGTTATTAGTGAAGATGGAGAAGAGTAATGGGCCTAAGACTGATCCTTGTGGGACCCCTAATGTTACGGGGGCTGAGGTGTGCAGGTTATTAATGAAGATGGAGAAGAGTAATGGGCCTAAGACTGATTCTTGTGGGACCCCTAATGTTACGGGGGCTGAGGTGTGCAGGTTATTAGTGAAGATTGAGGTTAATGGGTCTAAGACTGATCCTTGTGGGACCGCTAATGTTACGGGGGCTGAGGTGTGCAGGTTATTGGTGAAGATGGAGAAGAGTAATGGGCCTAAGACTGATCCTTGTGGGACCCCTAATGTTACGGGGGCTGAGGTGTGCAGGTTATTAGTGAAGATGGTGATTAATGGGCCTAAGACTGATCCTTGAGGGACCCCTAATTTTACGGGGGCTGAGGTGTGCAGGTTATTAATGAAGATGGAGATTAACGGGCCTAAGACTGATCCTTGAGGGACCCCTAATTTTACGGGGGCTGAGGTGTGCAGGTTATTAATGAAGATGGTGATTAATGGGCCTAAGACTGATCCTTGAGGGACCCCTAATGTTATGGGGGCTGAGGTGTGCAGGTTATTAGTGAAGATGGTGATTAATGGGCCTAAGACTGATCCTTGTGGGACCCCTAATGTTACGGGGGCTGATTTGTGCAGGTTATTAATGAAGGTGGAGAAGAGTAATGGGCCTAAGACTACAGGTCCTCAACCATGAACCATGAAAACCACTCTGCGTATCTGAAGTTGCTAGAATCACTTACCATTCAGCCCAAATTACTACTCATGGGCAATTTTAGCTATCCCTCCATAAACTGGGAAACATACATGACCTCTAACATGCAGGCTCAGAGATTTTTGGGCTTTGTCAATGCAAATGTTCTGGAACAGCTGGTCTGCACTCCCATAGAGGCTCCAATATCCTTAACAAAGTACTAACAAACATGGGGTAGCATTGCACCTTCCCAGTGTAATGTCCTCATTGGTAAGATCAGATCATAAATCAGCCTCCTTTGAAATAAATGTAAAGGTAGAACCTCCATCAAACTCTAAATAATTTTTCCAAGGCAAATTACCTTTTGTAAGTGATAGAATAGGCAATTTTAAAGCTCCCTCAACCCCCAAAACATGGATGCTTATGCAGAAGTATACATGAATGTCTTGTACAATCACTTAAACAATTGCATAGGAACATCAGCATCTCACCGAACTAAACCCAGGTCTAACCATAAAAACAAGCCCCTGGAGGGCCCCTGGCATTAATAGACTATATAAGAAAAGGAAGAGATTCCTATTTAGAAGTAAGTGGGAGGGTGCATAACAGAGAAAAGAATCCCTCATTAGTCTCAACTGGCAAATCAGGGGAGTAGACAAGTCTTCAAAAGCTAAATACAAGACTAAAATAGCCTCCCATGCAAAGGATAACCATAAAGCATTTTAGTTATGTCTAAAATATTAAGGGAAACACTCAACAAGGTGCTGAGTTGGGTTACATGGCACTACCTATACTTAGCCAGAGGAAATAGCAAACCTGATGGCCAGTACATTCAGCTTAAATTTCACCCCGTCATCATCTCCATCACTCCCCATGACCTATCCCCTACCATTCCTTTGCCTGCTATCACAAAACAACAGGTTGTCTAAAGGTAGAAACACAGCATCAATGGGCCCTGATGGAATCCCAGGGTGCCTATTAAATAGCTTGAAACATGACCTAGCAGACCACTGGGATCTCTATTTAACCACAATCTGCAGACAGGCTTTGTCCCAGTAGAGTCCAAGAGAGCAACAGTCATCCATCAACCATCATCAGACCCAGGAAAATACTGACCCATAAGTCTGATTAGCTTCACATGCAAGGCTTTGGAAAGGATAATCATGGACCTAATTAACAATGACACAGGAAATCTCCAGACTCCAGACTAAACCCAGTTTGGCTTCATCAAGGACAGGTCCTGTCTGCTCAGTATGGTGGATGTCTTTGAGAAGGTAACCAAGGCTATGGATGAAGGTAAGATAGAGCATAATACCTACCTTGACTTGGCCAAAGCACTTCACACAATGCCTCACCTGGGTATTATAGATAAACTTACAAAATTGGGCATAAACCTGTGCATCACCAGATGGATAGCCAAATGGTTCATAGACAGAGCACATGTTGTTAGAGTGAGAGAATCTACATCCAGCAAAAGGCTAGTCACCAGTGGAGTACCACAGGGTTCAGTCCTGGACCCCCTCCTGTTTGGGATATACTTCTGAGATGTCAAAGCAAATGTAAATGGCCTTTGGTTGACCAAGTTTGCTAATGACTGCAAATTGTGGGCAATCATTGACTCCCCAAACAATGTTGATATCCTACAGAATGGTCTGACGCTGACTAATGATTGGTGTCAAAGACATGGCCTCAAACTAAATGCGAAGAAGTGCATAATAATTCCCTTTGGGAAATAAAATACCCCTGAAAATTACAATATTGATAGCCCCCCCCCCCCGAAGACTGGACCCAGTGGTAAGAGATCTAGGTAATTAGATAGATAGTAATTTGAACTTTGACCAGCATGTGTCCACAGTGGTAAGGAAATCCTTTTATGCGGCTCAGCTTATAAGTAAGGGTATGGCATCCAGATCTAGGTCTTGTCATAGTAACACTGTACTCAGCCCTCATCACATCAGTAATTGAGTACAATGCACCCTCCAGCATATAACTCTCCAGGCACCTGCAACAGCTGGAGCATCCTCAGAGGCTTCTCATGACAAAAATACAGGGTATAAACAACATTTCATATGTGGACTGATTAAAAGCCCTGTCACTGTATTCAGTTTCCTACTGATTACTGAGGGGGTGATCTGTGCTTGACCTACAAGGCAGTCTCTGATCCAGCCCTGATGGAAATGTTGCATATTCAAAATACTAACTGTACAAGGGTTACCCACTCCAAAGATTTAAACTTGATCTCTGGCATGAATAGATCATGCTGTAGAGAGAGATATATGCCACAGTGATTACCCCTCCTGTGGAATAGGCTTCCTATTCACTTGAAGCAGAGTTCTTACTTGACCATCTTCAAGCACAATCTGGACCAATGGATGGGAAATTGGAAATTCTGTCCTGGGGTGGCACCCCCTTGTCATCTTTCACTAGGGATAGAAAATTGGGTAAAACTGGCTAGGCTTGTAAGAGCTCTTGAGCCATTAGCCTAGTAATCTCCTATGAAGCCATACACTACAAGAGTTTGGCCCAGCAGGGCTTAAAATATAAACTGGTAGCTTTTGCAAGTAATTCTACTTGTGGAAATTGCAGTAGGGAATAACTAATGTCCCTGATCAAACTTAAAAATGCAATCAGACGGAACAGAACCGAAAAGTACAAATCAGTTTCAGCACACAGGTCACCATAAGTACACTTAAATACTTAAATGTAGTTTGGTATACTATTTACCTGTTCATTTCAATGGGATCATTGACAGATACATTATCTGCTTAAGACTATTTTGAGTTGGGTTTAAGGTAGTTTCTACAGGTTCTTATGAAGTGGATGTTGGGCTGGTATAGGATATCACTGCCTTTTTGCCACGTGGATATTTGACGAATGTTCACTGATTACCAATGAATTGATTGTCAAGGAAACATATACTATAAAAACTTGCTAAATTACAATCAAACAATTGAATGAATAACCTTTAAGATTCATTAAACACAAAGGGGTAATTTATTCCGCAGCATGGGTACAGATGGCTGTATCACCAGGTACTGTATGGATTAAATTACCTCAAACAGCCAGCTACTTGTGAATATGATGTTGATAGGAGGAATACAGTGTGTGTTGGAAAACAAGTTTATACCCATGAAAAGTATTGGCATTGATAATTCTAATGGGGTTCATTAATCTAATTAAGGAGCCTGATGAAAAATAATAGCACATACTTATTTCAAAATTAACGGATGAAAAGAAAAAGAAATCAAAACAGCACCATTGTCACTCATTTGAAAAATGCAACCTTTTTAATCCAGTTAAAAAAATAAATGCAACAGAATAATAAACAATATAGTCTACTTACATCTCTCTCTAGATGATTCTTTATAAAAAAAAAAAAATATATATATATATATATATATATATATATATATATATATATATATATAGATTACCATCAAAATCTTGACTGCAAAATAATTTGCTATCAAAAGAATGAACTAAAATTCCAAAAACAAAAACAACATTTAGCCTAAATGTTGAACTTCAGTAACATGACAAATGACATTCGACATACCAGACTTCCAGTTTTGAAAATCCGTATGTCCTTTTACATTTTAGCAGAGGACAAGCCACCCTGCACCCCCCCCCCCCCCAACACCCCCTGCACACACCAACCCCAGTCTGCCATCTGTCCTTACTAGGATGGGCAGAGGCTTTAAGAAATTTATGGTATGATCTAATTTAAAATGCTAATATTTAAATGAAGGAGTTGCCTCCAAGACAGTCATAGTGCTAGTTCTGAACAGGAAAATTTGTCTGATCTTCAGTGTTTATTTATTAGCAGTGTAGCCCTGATATTCCTGCTATTCTGGGCATTCCCAGTTGAGATTAGCGATGTCTCTGTTTTGTTTGAGGCTGCTTACAAGGTGGCTTGAGAAGCATCCATTAAACATGCTGATTATGTCTGTATAATCTGCTTATCTTACAAGGGATGTCTTATGACAGCAATACCATCTTTTTCACAAATAATCTCAATTACAGTAGCTCAAGCACAGGTCCTTGTGAGGCATCAACAGAAAAGCTCCAGCAGGCTGTGACTGACCCACTCTTACCATGTAGCTCACAAGGTCATTTGCCATTAATGCTTCAGATCTTGGAGTTCCTTCAGAAGTGGACAGCATCTTATGGAGCTTGATCTTTACAAATATTAGATCAGAAAAGTGTGCCCACATGCCTTAGTAATGAATACGTACCTGTCATTAGTACTATTTTCAATACACACAACCCTTCTATGGAACATATACAGTTGCATAATGAACAAGAGTCCACCACAAAAATGTAACTTTATGGCAAATAAGATGGTATGGGGGAGGGCCCAAAACACCATTTTTGGCCATATCAGCCAGATACATTTATAATTTATTAGTAACATTGCCCCTCCTTCTAATACTAACATGCATGACCAGCCATCCTAGCAACTACTGGTTATTGGAGACTCACTGCTGACAGGGTAGTAAAGAACCTGTCACCTGGACTACATAAGATTCAGGTTACTGCGGCCTGATTGTTACCTGATTGCAGACTAAATAACATAAGGAATACTATTGTTCAGGTCACTGGAATAACATTATGGCAACTAGGTTATTTGATGCTTGCAGGACTTACGGATTTGGGGAAAACAGACAGGCAGAACATGGTAGAAGTACTGAAGAGGTTTACAGAATGTGCACAGACGTAGGGCTTCGGTTATACAATGACAGCTGCATCTACATGTCATAGGTTGCCAACACGGAAGTGAAACTTGCTAGTAATTTAATAGTGAAATAAGTGCAATACACGGGGACTGAATTTGATTCTTCTCATAGTTTTATGTGGAAAGAAATGTTTGCAATGCCAATGCATTTTACCAAGAATACTTGTCAGTGTGGGACACATAGACAATAGGTTGCCACCTCAAGACTTACTAAAATGGTGAAGCTTTTTAAATTTAAATCACAGTTTAGTAAGGTCATATCAACTGAGTCAACTACTATAGATGTGTTAACATACAATGCAATGAGTCTGAATAATAAGGTAAAGGAACCCCACTAGGCTGTATCTTCACAATTGTTTAGTATTTTAGCCATCGTGATATCTAAGTATTGGCTTGAAAATCCACTCTTAAAGGAGAAGTGTGTGATGTTACAGATTTTCCTCACAATAGTCTATCATCTTTTCTTTGTTTAACAATGAAAGTACTAAAACACATTTGACAATAAATTTGGCAAGGACTCTTTTTAATGTGATAGGATTTTATAACAGTCCAAGTGTATCATCTAAAGTGGAGGCTTTGATTATGGATAAACAAATACCTTTCATAAGAGGATACCATTTCAAAAATGGTGATTTAAATTCTTTAGGTTCAGATTGGAATGGGAATGTATTATCAAGGAATAAAGACCCCAGTCATTTCGAAACTATCATTTAGTGGAATTATACCCAGAATGTGCTATTTTGTACAAGAAGGATGGATGTCTTGGATTGTTTTTTGTTATACCCAGACTGTGCTATTTTGTACAAGAAGGACGGATGTCTTGGGTTGGTTTTTGTTATACCCAGACTGTGCTATTTTGTACAAGAAGGACAGATGTCTTGGATTGTTTTTTGTTATACCCAGACTGTGCTATTTTGTACAAGAAGGACAGATGTCTTGGGTTGTTTTTTGTTATACCCAGAATGTGCTATTTTGTACAAGAAGGACGGATGTCTTGGATTGTTTTTTGTTATACCCAGAATGTGCTATTTTGTACAAGAAGGACGGATGTCTTGGGTTGTTTTTTGTTATACCCAGAGTGTGCTATTTTGTACAGAAGGACAGATGTCTTGGATTGTTTTTTGTTATACCCAGAATGTGCTATTTTGTACAAGAAGGACGGATGTCTTGGATTGTTTTTTGACTGCCCTGCTTTGAATGTCGAGTATCATGAATATTAAAGCCATTCCACCTTTGATGGACTTAGTCATTATGTATGTATATAAGGAGCAAAGTCAGCTACTAAATGGTCCAAGGAGCTACCACTTATAAAAATCAATAAATAATGAACGATTACAGTAATACTCAAAAGGAAGCACAGACCTATGATTAAGGTAGAGTAAGTGATTACTTTGAAGTGTTATGGACCATTTCTGTTTCCCGTGGTCCGCTGGTGCAAGGTTTGATTCCTTCTGCTTTCATTTCTAACTGTATGACTTTGAGCAAGTCACTTAACCAGACTCTAGTCCCAGGCTGCATGGAGATCAATGCTCTACCCCGGTAAACAAATACAAATAACTAAATTAATTTGTATATGATAAGATTAATACCCTCGTAGCAGAGTATGTATGGGTCTATATTATATCATCGAACGCTTAAAAAAGTGAATGATGAATAATCGACCCCATGTAAGCCAAAGCTTACAATCTCAAAAGCTCAGAACAGCGATTTTTTTTCCAAGGGAAAAAAAATCGCTGTTCCAAAAAAAAAAAAATTGAAAGAATACATAAAATGGGGCTTTGCCCCTACTTAAATATACCAACCCGAGATTGCACTACAGTGCCGAAAATGGCAAAGTAACAGAAGCGGCCAAGCGAATTCTTTCCCAGGGAAAGAATTCGCTTAAAAGCCACTTTGCTATTTTGCCTTTTTGTTGTTTTGAGTTTGACCAAGATGCAGTCGATAGAATGTGTCTTTGGTCATCTAATAGGAACCCGTGTGTACCAGTGGATAAGATGAGTAAAGATTTGTGTAAAGTGCTATGATACAGAGAAAAAAAAATGACATTTTACATTAAAAAAATGCATCATTGCCAAATGCATAAGATATTTCCTTTACTGAAAAATGAAGAAAGACTCAAAATATTTACAAAAAGCCGGATCAGGAAAATATGTCTAGGAAAGCTAAATGTGGAAGGGAATAAGTCATAAATTCCCTAAACAATAAAAAAGAGCTTCCCTATAAAAATCATGCACTTGAAAATCTTGCACAGTTATACAGTAATGTAACTCGTGTAACTGAGATTAATATCCTTACTGATGTGTTTAATCTGATCTCAGGAAAACATTCAAAGTATTCCAGATAATGACATTACGTTCCGTTACTTGGTCACAATATCAGTACTTATATAATACAAACCACTACTATGTCCCATAGCAACGGCACATAGTCAAAATATGGGAGGGTCTGTTATTACTTATGTTTGGCCTCTGGGCTATCCCGCAAGGCTCACTTTTCAGACCATTTATGTTCATTTTGTTCATTATTGTGTTACTTATACATCCTTCACAGAGATTAACTCAACCAGCTGGCAACTCATTCAGCCTAAGGTCAAAGAGGTGTGCATAAGCCAGTTATAACAACCATTCTATAACATTTTGGAGAGCTGTTAACAAAATATATAAAGCCTGCTTGATCAAAAGGCAGTCCACTGCAAATCTAAAAATAATAAAACAACAGTTTCAAATTATAACAATGCAATGCCAAATATTAAACTGCAGCAGTCAGAACTGTTTTGAATAGCTGTAAGCAATTCATAATATTTCCATAATCTATCTCTGCTTACTTACATATGCAGATCATATTTCAGTAGTAAGAGTTTAAGTTTTTATTTGTAAGACAAACAATAAATTAAACTCTTAAAAGTCTTAATATTATGTACCGGTACTCTTTATTGTTACATCAGTGGTCTAAACTTAAAGTAACATACAAATTATATTTACACCTTGTAGTTATGAATGTTGATTGGTTAAGCTACCCGTCTGTGTAAGAAGAAAAAAAGGGACATTACATGTTTTTCAGTAGTAAGTAGGGACTCGTAGTGTTTATTGACATATCCCTTAAAGCTTAATCTGGGTCCCTTTAAGATAATACCGTCTTCAGTTTCAATAATGATAGACTTTTCAATTCCAACAATTTTGGTGAACAGCCAAAACTTTTTTTTTACAAATCAACATCCAGAATTAAACAAACTTCTGTTCTTAAAAATGCTTAATCCATCAATTAGATGAAAGATCTCATATAATCTAAGTCCAGAACCATCCAAAAGAATGTTCCTGTTGCTTCCATTCTCATTTTGCTTGAAGATACATTAATTGCATATAATGATTCCAATGTTTCTTGAATTGAATACTTTTAAACTTAGCCATTGCACCTTAAGCACATGCAGATGTCAAAACACCTAGTATCAAATAAACGTTCAACACAGCTGGGAAGGAAACCTATATTTTAAATTATGTCTCTTATACGTTTTAACAACATCCAGGCAACAGGCCTCTTTTGAAAGGTTATTTCTGAATAGTCATGCTCCACATTCATTGTTTTACAAAAGTTATTTCTGAATAACCATGCATCACATTCATTGTTTTACTCACCACTGTAGGCCTCTTTCCTTGTTACCATGGCTACCGCTGTACTTGTTCCTTGGCATAGTTAGAGACAAACTGTACCAAAATCACCATAGATTTACCATAATAACCCTCTGGCACTGACAATGGTAACCTAACCAACTTTATGAGCCTCAATGACAATTAAGTAAAATATTTGAAAGGTGGGGGCGTATCCATATTCATCAAGGATACCCACACCTCCAGGTTAGTGGCACAGCACGATGCTTCAGAGATCATCCACGTGCAACTAACAATGGGCAAAACTGCAATTCAAATTGTAGCTTCTACAGATCACCCACCATGTCCCAGGACCCCCATTCCGCATTTCTGGAAACACTGGGAAACATAAAGGTCCTACCAAACACCCTAATATTGGGTGATTTCACTTACCTAAACATTAACTGGGAGAACTAAAGTACTTATTCCCTTGCCCAACATTTCCTAGAATTTATAAACTCAAACACCCTGGTTCAACACTCCCACCAGAGGTGACAACATATTGGAACTGGTCATTACCAACATGGGCGACCGGTATTCCACACTGGAGGTCAACCCCTCACTGGTTAGATCTGACCAAAAGCAAATCACTTTGGATATCCACATTATGCCCCCACCCCCGGACAAGGAAACCACTGTGAAAAACTTTTCAAAAGCAAACTTCACATTACTTAAGACCGAGGTGGAAAGTTTCAAAGCCCCTGTGCTGAAGGATAATGCTGTCCAAGCTGCAAAATCTATTACTAATGGATTCTATGGGCACCTACAAGAATGCATGGATTGTGCCATCCCAAGCAAAATCATGACTCACTCCTCCAAGAAAAGGAAACCAGTCTGGTGGACTCCTGCCATAAACAAGCTATACAATAGAAGGAGGAAACTAGTACAGAAAAGAGTAAAATCCCAAGAAGGTAAGACATCTCTGATCAGTATCAGCAAGAAACTACAATCCCTCATAAAATCATCCAAGGCGAGCTTTGAAAGAAAAATTGCCAAGGACTCCAAAGATAACCACAAGGCATTCTTTAGCTATGTCAAGAATCTAAGTGGCAATGCTCAGATCTGCTCAAAGTTAGTGCAGAATGACACAAAATACACTGAACTGACCTATATCGCCAACATTCTGGCAGACAGGTTCAGCACAAACGTCAGCCCCCTCTCACCCCAAAAAGGGCCCATAACCATACTAGAAGAATGTAGAGCCCTTGAAATCACAGACACTCAGGTTAAAACAGCCCTCTCCAAAGCCAAAAACACAGCATCAATGGGACTGGATGGTGTCCCAGGCTGCATCCTACACGAGCTCAAAGAAGAACTTACCCCTCACCTAAACACACTGTTTAAACTCAGCCTCTCCACAGGCTACGTACCCATAGAGTGGTGCACAGCAATGGTTATTCCGCTCCACAAAGGTGAAGCCACAACAGACCCCGGGAACTATCATCCTATAAGCCTGACTAGCTTGGTCTGCAAGGCTATGGAGCGCATCATCATGGAACTCATTAACAGAGACATTGAGAACCTCCAAACACTGGACCCTACCCAGTTCTGCTTTGTTAAGGGCAGATCATGCCTCCTAAACCTGGTGGACTTCTTTGAGACAATTACCAAGGCTATAGATGAGGGAGAGGTGGTACACACAGCCTACCTAGACCTCGCTAAGGCCTTCAACACCATTTCCCATTCTGGTATTATAGACAAGCTCACCAGCCTGAACATAAACCCCTACATCACAAGATGAGAAGAGAAGACTTCAGGACACCACCATGGCAACTTAATTCTTCAAATTCCAAATGAACAACCCTGACAACAAATCAAACCAAACAACAAATCTGACGATCTGATGAAGGCTGAATTAGCCAAAAGCGCTTATTGGATGCTATTATTACTATTTTTATTTTGTTTGTTTTTGAGTGCCTGCTCATTTTAATAAATTATTTGCTCTTATTGGGTTGTTCATTTGGAATTTGAAGAATTAAGCTGCTGTGGTGGTGTCCTGAAGTTTTCTCTTCTCATTGCTGTTTCTCCTTGCCTTCAACACCTTTAGTGGGATTTGGATGTATTTTCTTCTCATTTGTACATCACAAGATGGGTTGCCAACTGGCTCACAGACAGAACCCACATGGTGAGAGTTGCGGAAGGTAGGTCCGACTCTAAACTGGTTACAAGTGGTGTACCCCAGGGTTCAGTCCTAGGACCCCTCCTGTTCAGCGTATACTTCTCAGAGGTACAGGCAAGCAGAGGAGGACTATGGCTGACCAAGTTTGCAGACGACTGCAAACTAGGGGCTATAATTGACTCTCCGGCTGACACAGACATCCTCCAAAATGGTCTCACTGAGACAGATACCTGGTGTCAAAATCATGGCCTCAAGCTAAATGCCAAAAAGTGCATAGTCATCTCTTTTGGAAAAACAAAGTACCCACAAACTATCACATAGGTGGTAGTCCTCTAAATACTGAAGACGTAATAAGGGATCTGGGGACCCAAGTAGATAGTAATCTCAGCTTTGATAATCACATTGCCAAAGTGGTTAGAAAATCCTTCTATGTGGCCCACCTAATCACAAAAGGGTTCGCATCCAGATCAAAAGAGGTCATTGTGTCCCTCTACTCATCATTCATCAGACCCATCATAGAGTACAACACCCCATTTGGGATGTACCTTACAAGACACCTGCAACAGCTGGAAAGACCACAGAAGTACCTCACCAAGAGGATCACTGGCCTCAAACATATGCCCTATGCAGCTCGACTGAAGAAACTCCAGCTGTACTTGGTTGCATACCGCCTATTCAGAGGTGATCTCTGCCTGACATACAAGGCCATGTCCAACCCAGAATTGATGGACATGCTCCACCTAAAGAAAACCTTATCCCCTCAAGCCACATGCTCTAGGGATGTAAACCTCACCACAACAATAAATAGGACGTGCTGGAGGGATAGATTTCTGTCCCAGAGATTTCCCATGCTCTGGAACAAGATCCCAATCTACATTAGGCAGAGCTCCTCGCTAACACTCTTCAAATGAAACCTTGACGAGTGGATGGGAAACAGAAAGTTTACCCCGGGGATCACTTCAGTGGCTCTGCTGGACAGAGGCACAGAGAACTAATCTAAGGGGATGGCGAAAGCCAACACATTCTGGCTAGGCTTATAAATGCCTTCGGGCAGATAGCCTAGTACGTACCTATGAACCTATGAACCTATGAACCTATTTCTATCTTACCATATTGGTTTTCACAAAATTAATTCAGTTCTATTCCTGTTCCCTTTACAAAGTTTCAGTTTATCTCAATTTTTTCCCATGAGCCTTGTTTTCCAATGGAACCAAGCCCTGCCAGGCATACTGTTAAATTACATCTCAAACAGAAACTCAGATCTGGCTGTATGTAACTAAAACATTTTTATTCAAAGCTTATACTTTAGTTGAGACAATAATTAATATTTTGAACAACATAACAGTCTAAGAGGACTAACAAAGAATAAAAGAGATATTACTTTAACTTTCTGCCTTATCTTTAATGATACTGGATTTTCCCTGCATGCCTGACCGGATATGACTTGACTATAGAAAGATGTGGTCAGTTAGGGTGAAAGCTGATGCAGACACATTTTAGAGTCCTCTTTTCACAGAATTCTGCTACATTTCCTTGATTTCTTTTTGCTGTCGATTTTACTGAGCTGGCAGGATTTACTCAGGCATGGGTCAGGATGTAATACAGAACTTGGGCATGCTTTAGAGTCTCGCAGGCAAGTTATAGGCTGCAAAGCTATGCTTGCTTGGAAAAAATCAGCACCATTCTAGTTGAAAAACATTTGCTTTTTCATGGGAACCATATTCTCTGGTTACTCTTAAACTTTATACAAAATAAAGAACACAGAACGAATTACATGCTTACTCAAATCAAAATGGATATTTATTTCATTTACTTTTATGTAGTTCTATCAAATCATCATGAAATCCTCAATTTGTTTATGGATTTATAATTGTATTACATCTTCTGTGACAGTAACATTAATTTGACTGGTGATTAATTTGCATTCATAAGCTTTGTATAACATATTTTTATAATCACAGTCCACAAAAGCATTGCACTAGGAATGACACAGGCAGGCAAAATCTGTTGTAGTTTATTTTACAAATAAATAAGGATAAGTGATTTCACAGAAAATAAAAACTCTGCTATGTTCATCAGATTGTACACTAGCTGGTAGGCTTGCTCAAATAATCTAGCATTTTCTATTATGTCATCATGGTTTGTGATCTTAAAATGATCTAATAAAAGTGGATCAAACTCTGTCTTTTGAGAATATGCCTGCAAAACAGATCTAAGCCCGTCTGTATTCATATTTATAAGCCAGTCATCAATGTGTATAAAGATGGCCATGCCTGTTCATGTCATCCAGAAAGGGCAAGTGTAAGTGGGCCGTCAAATACCTCACAAGGACACCCACAATCGGTACTTGTTTTGTTTAGGTAGGTTGCACAACTACAAGGCCTGGCCCATCTACCAGGCTTTTGTTCCTAAAACTCTCCATAACCAACTTCATGCACTTAACTTATATTTAGAAAACCAGCGTCTGAAACAGTTAGCCTTAGGCATGGAGGGTTCCACTGACTTGCCTACCAAACTGCCAAAAAAGAAGGCCAAGACCATCAGGCCTGCTACTGCTGCTGTGCCTGCTCCCCCCAACTCCCAGCCTGGTTAAATGTTCGGGCCCTGCTGCCTCAGATACAGCGGGTATCTCTATGAAACAATCCTGTGCAGAGGGCTCATCCACTGAGGCTTTTCAGATGTCGGTTTCTGACACTGAGGGGGAACCTGTACTTTTGGTAGGACTGTCAGATCCCTCCATCACTTTGCAGTCATCCGACACTAGGCCTTCGTAGGTCTATATTATATGTATGAAGTTTTATAACTTCGAATACCATATGATCGACACCATATGGTCGAAGGTATAAAACTTTGAATAGTGAACAAAAAAAGAAGAAACCCTAAACTAAGGGTTGTTGGCAGGGGGACAAGCCCCCCTGCAACCCCCACTCTTTAAATACAACAACTCAGAGACTGCAATATAATGCGGTAAAGGGAAGACTTCCTTTAACCCGTTAGATTACTTTTTTGTTTTTTCTTTTTTAACTTTTCAAAGTTTTATAACTTTGACCATATGGTGTCGATCATATGGTATTCAAAGTTATAAAAGTTCGTACATATAATATAGACCCGGTCTTCCTCTATTTAGACACCTGCTAGGCTGTCACTCAAAAAGAAGGAGAAGAGGAAGCATGTGTCCCTTGCTATAGAAAGTACTCCAGATTGGCAGGCTTTTGGTCAAAGCCTATTTAATGCCTTTATGGCCTACTACACCTGGGACTTCCACAAATCCTCCTCCAATCCTGAACCCCAGGTCTCAGACTTCAGACCCCTGTCAGCTGGAAGATGAAGAATTCTCTGATTCTTCTTCTGAAGAATCCTTCTCTTATGCATCCCAGCTCCCTTGCCCCCTGGGATATGGTTCCCCAGAAGAAGAATCTGTTGATCCAGACTCCCCAGCAGAATATTTATCCTTGGGGAAACTGTAGCTAAAATAAAGGAACATTTCAAGTAGGAATCATCAGAAATGACAGAGGTACAAAAAGGTATTATGACCTCATCCAAATGGATTCCCCAACCCATACTGCTGTTTCTCATTCTTCCTGCTTTTCTAGATGCCTTCTCAGCAGCATACTTGAACCCAGACTCTCAGCCCCCTGCCCCACGCAGACCTGATAGGTTCTATAAAGTCCCTCAGACTCCCAAACTCCTAATAAAGTGTCCAGCTGCAGACCCAGCAAAAATTTCCATTTCAACTGACAAGGCTTTGAAACTACTGCCTTGTACTACCCTCCTCCCTGCTGATAAGGACAGCAAGACCATGCAGCTCTTGATAAGAAGATATACACTTGTCTAATCTGGCCTTCAGAGCAACTAATTATCATCTCTGATAATTAGTTGCTCTGAAGGCCATGTGTCTCTACACATGGCTAAATATGCCTTATCCTTGCTGGAGAAAATTTCCAAAGAATTGTCTGACTCCCCAGACTCAGCAGCCAAAGCTCAACTGTGTTCCCTTGTTTCCCTGACTGCTCAGGTTACTAGGCACACTATCAAGTATGGCTATGATGCTGCTCAGCCCTCAGCCAGGTCAGCAGTATCAGCATCTGCCTTAAGGAGGCATTCCTGGCTTCATCTACAGTCCCTTCCTGATGATTTTAGAGCTAAGCTGGTAGATGCTCCTTTGGACAATGCAGCCCTGTTTGGAGAAAAAGTGGCAGACTTGTTCAAGTCCTTGCAACAGAAGGGCAAAGAGATGCAAGATTTAAAACATCTACTGGTTTCCCCTATACCAAAATTTCAGAGGATGTATCCATCCAAAACACAATTTATTAGGAAACGCTCACAGCCTACTTCCTCTACCAGGCCTAGGAGAACCTTCAGGAAGCAATCTACTCCCACTAGAGCCACCCCATCTACCAGCCAGAGGCCACACTTTCAAGACAGGGCAGGTAGTGTATGACTACCTGCCAACCTTGGAACCTCTACCACCTCCCTCTATCCCTGTCTCATTAGGTCTCTCTCACTGTCTCCAAATGTAGAGACTTATCACTTCAGACAAGTGGGTTCTCTCTATCATAGAAAATGGGTGCTTCATGACCTGGATCACTCCACAGCCCCCAAAAGAACCCCCCCCCCCTTTTACAACCAGTGCTAGACAACCTTATGTCTCAAGGCACCATCCAACCAGTACCATTCTCCCCAATGGGAGGAGGCTTCTACTTCAGGAATTTCCTGGTTCCAAAAAAAGATGGTCCCTGGAGACCAATTTTGGACCTCTCACTCCTCAGCCTCTTCCTTCATGTACCTACCTTCAGGATTCTCACCTTGCCAACTCTCTTTCCACTTCTCCTCTTCCCTCAAGGGTTCATGGCCAATTTGGACATCAAGGATGCCTACCTTCACATTCCTATAAGGCCCAATTTAAGGAAATACCTCAGGTTCTCTGTCGGCTCTTCTCACTTTCAATTCTATGCCTTGCCCTTTGGGCTTTCCACTGCACCCAGAGTCTTCAGCAAATATCTGGCACCAATCATTGCCTGCTGCAGGACAAGAGGAATCCAGATATTCCTCTATTTGGATGATCTGCTCAGTCAGGATGACAGCAAACAGACACTCCTGCAACATTTTCAAGTTACCATTGCACTCCTCCAGTCCCTGGGGGTTTCAGATCAATTTCCCAAAATCCCAACTGGAAACTCCACAATACATAGTCTTCTTGGGATGCAGGATCCAAACTAACATCATGAAAGCCTACCTCCCACCTCAAAAGGTGGACACTTCTTCACACCAAATGAATGACCGCAAGGCAGTACCTCAGGCTCCTGGGCTACATGGCATCCACTATACCCATGCTGCCTTTAGGAAGACTCCACACGAGGAAACTGCAATGGTACCTCAGGTCAGTCTGGATGCAGCATTCCCACCCCCTCGAGTACAAGGTACCCCTCCTTCCCTACTTGAAATAGGAGATACACTGGTGGTTGAAACAGGTGAACCTCAACACGTGTCTTTCCCTCCAACCACCTCAACCAAAGCAGATCATGTACACAGATGCTTCAGACTTAGGCTGGGGAGCAACTCTAAGCCACCTGAAAGTGCAGAGAGTGTGGCCAGTACCACACAGGAAAGAACACATCAATATATGAGAAATGAGTGTAATATTACTGGCCCTGAGGGCTTTCCAAACCAAACTTTAATGAGGACCCCTGAAGCTTTTTACAGACAGTACCACAGTGCTGTGGTATCTCAACAAGCAAGGTGGGACCAAATCTTATTTACTTTGCAGACTAGCTCTCCTGGTGTGGGAATTGGCCACCTCCCAGGGAGTGACCTTAAAGGCAGTATATATTCCTTCCCAACAGAATTCTCAGGCAGACTGCCTCAGCAGATCCATGATGAAGGCACATGAATGGATGTTACACAGGGATGTCTTCTTGGACCTAGTCCACTGGTGGGGTACACCTCAAATAGACCTGTTTGCCTCCTAAATTAATAGGCAACTTCCCTCCTTCTGCACCAGACTACCAGAACCACAGGCTATGACAACAGATGCATTTTCCATTTCCTGGACGGAGATGTTTCTCTATGCAATCCCCCTCTTCCTCCTTGTTCAAAATGTCCTGCTGAAGATCCAGCAGGACAGACCAAAAATCTTGCTGGTGACTCCCTATTGGCCAATCCTGCTGGTGACTCCCTATTGGCCAAGCCAGGATTGGTTCTCCTTACTCTTACAATTATCCAAGGGCAATCACCACACTAGCCCTCAGAGTAGACTTTTCACGCAACACAAGGGAACCCAAATCCACCAACAGTGGCAATCGCTTCACCTCACTCTGTGGGTGATAGGATTCTGATCCCTTTCAGACACCTTTACAGTGAGGATGTGCTCACTGTCCTGCAGGAGCCCTGGAAACCAAATACCAGGAAATCTTACCTATCAAAGTGGAAAAGATTCTCCACATGGTGTCTAAAAAGGCAGCTGGACACGTTGCAAAGCGAGACTCCTCTAGTACTGTCTTAACTGTGTGAACTATTGCAGACAGGGCTAGCATTCTCATCCATTAAGACCCATTTGTCCACCATTTCTGCTTGCCTTCCTTTGGACCCCCCCCCCAGACTGCCTGCAAAGCTGTTCCTTAAGGGGGTACTTCATCTCAGGCCTCCAAGGAAACTCTCTCCCCCTCCATGGGACCTGAACTATGTTTTAGAGAAGCTCACACTCCCTCCATTTGAGCCAGCTGACAAAGCTTCCCTAAGACATTGCACATGGAAGACTGTCCTCCTTGTGGCCTTGACCTCAGCTAGAAGAGTGTCAGAGTTGCAAGGCCTCATGGCTATTACACCCTTCCTCATATTCCATGCAGACATGATAACTCTTAGAACTAACTCTTCCTTCATGCCCAAGGTGGGTAATGATCTTTCTTTAAACCAAGCCATGCACCTACCCACTTTTTTCCCCAATCCACAGGGAGACAATGAGAGAGTACTTCATTTCCTGGATTTGCACAGACAATTCAGATTCTATCTGCACAAAACCAGGTCCATCAGACAGGCTGACCAACTGTTTACTTCCTTCCACCCCAGGCCCTATGGAAAGCAGTATCTAAACAAACAGTTTCTACATGGATTTCCAAAGCTATCACCTTTTGCTACAAACACCATGGGAAATCCCAGCAAGGTACTGTGAAAGCACAGTCCACCAGGGCAATGGCCTCTTCTGGGGCTTTCTTCAGGGGTTTGGACACGTCCACTGTACTTGAAGCTGTCACTTGGCCAAACTGTGCATACCTTCACCAAACATTACTAGTCAAACCATATTTTTAGGGCCAGAGCTGGATTTGCCAGGACTATCCTCCATGGATTCCGGGAGAAGTCTACTAGGCTACCTCTCCCTTCCTCATGGGTTCCTATTATTTAAGCGAATCTTAAAGTTGTGAATGCTGTTTTGTCAAACGTGTTTACATGAAATGGCAAAATGCTGAAAGCACAGAACAGCGATTTTTTTTTTCCTAGGGGGAAAAAATCACTGGGCCATTTTTGGGACTTTGCCATTTCCTCCACTGTGGTGTGATCTTTTTTTTTTATGGCTCAGCAATTTTTTTCCCTGGGAAAAAAATCCCCGATCCGTGTGTTCGACATTTTGCATTTTTGTAGTGTTTGGGTCGATTATATAGCATTCGCAATTTCAAGCGTTTGCTAATATAATATAGACCCTTCCTCATAGTGAGATTTGGCACTCACTCATATGTACAGAATACTGCAACATGGAAATAGAAGGACATTGAAAAGTTGTGTCATATCTTACCATAACCATATATGTCCTTCTCTTCCATGTTGCAGTATTCCTTCCTACCCACCTACCCCTCCTTGTATATGGCAGTTCCCTTTTTGGATCGCACAGGACTAACATTACCCTTTTAGGACTGGTTCTGACTGGGGCACTCAATCCTGAGGGCTGGTGCGTGCAGACGTTACTTTTATGACACACGCTCTGCTAGCCACGTCAGATGTCCCATGCACCATACAGTGACTGAAAACTTTTGTATACTGGCCGAACGTTCAGGTAGCAAGAGTAGAAAACCCATCTTTGCAGAATACTGCAATATGGAAGAGAAGGACATCTATGGTTGTGGTAAGATTTTACACCACTATTCTGTCTGCAAATACTTCCAGATGGATCCTTTAAAGCATATTTGCATGCCAGCACTGCACGTTTTACCTGGAGTTCTGTCAAACTAATCTTGAAACATAACTAGATTCTGAAATAATCATTTTTTTATCATCCCATTTAAGTATCGTTTGCATTAATTTAGTACACTGATATAGCTGTCAAGCAAGGGCTACTGTTACTGCTGAAGGACTTTTCTTATTACCTCTTTTCTTGTTGTTGCCTGAGTATTTAACAAAAAGTCTTTCAAGGATTCTGTTCTGACTTGTGTATGGTTGAAGCTACCTATAAATGTCTGTTGAGCTGCCTTGTTTACAATATTTGCAGCATTGTTCCATTCTTGTAAAAAAGCTTCATAATTATTTTGCATGTCTGGAGGAATAAAATGACTAACATCATGTGACAGCATGAAGAATTTGTTGCTTCTCAGCTGTTAGAGAGGATACTTCAATGCTGTTTTGCTCCAAAGAGCAATATGAAATTTACCTATAGTTATGAAACCTTAAACATACATTACATATAATTCTGTTTTTACTGTCTGTAAAAACTCTTTTGTTTTATCACAAAAGTTACTTTGATCTAAGACCCACTTGCACCACATGAAACCAAATTTTTTAGGAAACTCCTTGAGAGGTGCTACTAAAGGAATTGTTCATTTAGATGCCTGCTTATTTAAATAAGCCATGTTAACTTTTGCTTTCATTAAACTAAAGGAAAAGTTTATCAGTTGGCAGACTAGAAGTTTTTTCTTTCTGTCCCAGGTGTCCTGCTTCTCCAACTCCTTGCTTTGCTTGTCTCTGCTGTTGTTGCAGTGAAACGGGAATCTTATGCGGAGACCAGGATATAGAAATGCAGACTGTTTTTAGCTGACAGTTTTGATTGGCATTGTCTCTTGGAATGCATAATGCAACTCAAAAAGCAAACAATCAGACTACTAGGTGAAGGTACTAGTTATTAGAAAAACACTGCAAACAGGTTTACAGTGCTGGCTTGCCAATGTTAAATTATACCTGGAACAGAACTGACTGCATGTAAAAAATATTATTCACAATGTAAACTTTAGTTGAGACAACAATAACCAAAACTATGTACACCATAACTGATCTAGCAAAGAATTAAAAAGATGTAAGTGAGGCTGCAATTACCCTGTCAGTTTAACCTAAATCGACTTGTCTAAGGAAAGACATGCACAGTTAGGGTTAAAGCAAACTGTTACAGCGTGAGTCCACTTTCTATAGTATTTTGCTGGTTTAGCTTGATCTTTACTTTATGGAGATTTTATTATGTTGGCAGGATCTTCTTAGGCAAGATTCTGGATTCAAGATCTTTTCAGGCAAGTTTCATAATGCGATGCTGAACTGGAACATGTTTCACAACCTTTTCAGGTAAGATTCAGGATGTGAAGGTGTAACAGAAGGAGCTACTTCCAGCCCAGCTATATGAAATTTTGTAAATAATTATATGTTATGTGTGAATATTAACATGATTTATACAGAAGGGTAACAAAAGGGAGATAATGCCAGCACAGCTGTCTGGAATTTCGTAAATGGTTATGTGTCATTTGTGAATAGCAACATGATTCATATGCCTGTGTTACAAATGTATTAGAACTGTATGTCATATTGCATAGACATGCTGAAGGGATATTTTTTTACACTATTGTAATTGTTTAGACGTATATATTTTAACAAGGGACACTGAATCTTCAGAAGACTGGTTGAGGTTAGATTACTTTATGGTTGGGCCATAAACAAAAGAGATGTTATCTTTCAGTTTCAGTGCAGTAGGAGACATAATGACTAGAACTAGAAGTTTTTTGTATTGTCTGTGGAGGAATATAAATTATTTTACGACATCCACCATTTGCCTTAGAGAAGTCCTTATTTATGTATTTTCACAGAGAGATGCTAAATGCTACCAGCTGCAGTGGGGGGGGGGGGGTTCACCTGGGATAGTCAGATGACAAGAACTGATGTCATGCTGCAAGTATCCCAGCAGCAATATTGAAATATTAACTTAAGAACTCTCTGAGAAAGGCAGGGTATATTGTATTTTGTATTTGTCTTTGACCTGACAACATCAGCTGGAAAACCCACTCACCTCATCTGTCTTGCCTTGCTATGAGTAAGTAAGTCTAGGGTACAGTAATTTCTCTTAGATACAGTTAGGAATATAATAAAGATTGGTTTAGATGTTTTCTGTATTTATTTTATATATATTTGTTTTAAATATTTCCTGTGATTTTGAACTATGAAGTTACTGTGATGATTTACTGAGCATTTTTTGTTTTTATTGTTTATTATTAAATATATTTAAACCTTTCATTGTGGCTGGTCTGTCTAGAGATATTTAAGCTCTTAGAGTACTTGCATATCTATTTGGAGACACTGTGCAGGCCATTCCTAATAGCCTTGCTTTTGGTCAAACTACCATTTGGATTAATACTAACATTACACACTAAAATTGGACACCCTTTCCTAAGGGCCTTAAAGTAGCTCATAAGCAGTGGCTGGTGCAGTGAAAACTACTTTATAGTCTGGGTAGAAGGGGGCATAGCTAGTAAACCTGTGCCAGCCTTTCACAGGTGCGTGTGTGTATGTGGTTGTGCATAAATCAAATCTCAAAGTGTGTGTGTGTGTGTGTGTGTGTGTGTGTGTGTGTGTGTGTGTGTGTGTGTGTGTGTGTGTGTGTGTGTGTGTGTGTGTGTGTGTGTGTGCGTGTGTGTGTGTGTGTGTGTGTGTGTGTGTGTGTGTGTGTGTGTGTGTGTGTGTGTGTGTGTGTGTGTGTGTGTGTGTGTGTGTGTGTGTGTGCACGTGTGTGTGTGTATAATCTCAAAGTGTGTGTGTGTGTGTGTGTGTGTGTGTGTGTGTGTGTGTGTGTGTGTGTGTGCGTGTGTGCGTGTGTGCGTGTGTGTGTGTGTGTGTGTCAGCTACTTGGGCAGGGACACGAAGCACTGGTTGGACAGAGAGGGTGCTGGAGATCTTGGCTTGGACACTCATCTGAGATCTCAACCCTATAGCTGTGCCAGTGGGGAGTCTTATTGGGGTCTGGAGAAGCCAGCTCAAGACTGACTGTGATCTCTGTGTGCTCTAAAGGGAAATTATACTTTACTGTGTGTGTACTTATCATCCTCCCAGTGTGTATGTCCCCCACTGTTGCCAGTGGTGAGGATTGAGGCTCCTTGATTACTGGGACAGTGCTGGGGCATCACAGAAGGTATGCTTGCTTACTTGCTCAGAAACAATGTATGCTCTATTTAGAAAAAAAAAAACAGAATTGTCTTTTTCATAATAGTATGTTCACTAGTTAATCCTATTTACATTTTATAGAAAACGGAAAACACTGAACAAAATGGAAGTTTATGGAAAGCATAATGGGGATTTTGTTAATTTACTTTTACACAATTCTATCAATTTTTCTCTTGACTGTCCTGATTTTTCAACTTACTTCATATTTCATCAGTTTGCTTTTAAATGGGCAATATTGCACGCTGTTGGTCACACAGCATCTCAAGATTCATTCACCTCAACCAACTGAAGACTCATCCATCCAACTATCCAAATATGATCCACAGACCCAACTTTCCTTCTTTCAGACTCTAGTTATATCCTTAACTTTTTATTAAATTCAGTTTTTTTTTATACCTTGACTGCTGAAAACAGCTGTTGGCCTAATCTTGAATAATATATCTGTACATATTGACTTCCACTGCTCTTCATTCAGCTATCACATTAATCACCTTCACAGATGCATTGAACAATATTTGCATCAAATTTATTTTTTAATCAATTAAGATACAACTTCAGTTAACACCATGGCATAGAGTGTTGAGAGGAGATGTGTGAACTACCATACCAGTAGTAATTTAAGTCTGAAACAATTTTTTGAAGTTTTCATTTTTGTTTATTTTAATTAATGTTAATTTTAATGAATTTTCTTTGATTATATAACTGCTAGTTAAGGCTTGCATTTATATTTATATATTGTTTAAGTGGAAATGACCCACTGAGCAAATGCATGTTTACAGGGGATGCTCAGGGAGAAAATATAATAAAAGAACTAATATTATCTTCATCACTTTTTGTATATTTTTAAGTCATGCCTGAAAGTGGTGCAATGTAGAACAATCTACCTACCTGTTAATAAAATAAATGCATTTAATCATATAAAGCCTATAATTTCCAACACAAAGTACAGCTGACATGGCTCAAAGAGTCAGAAACAGTGATGAGACCTAGTAGAAGGAGCGCTATTTCCTTTTGTTTGCCCTTTTTCATTGAATATGCTTATTTATCTTGTCACGTACCATATCACCTCCATACCCTTTATAGAAGCTTTGTTGTGTCACTCTGAACTGATTAGGGGAGGTAGTGAGTTTGTTATACACTACCGTTTCCAGACCTCTGGCTAATGGACTGAACACGGCGATAGAACAGTAATGAGCATAGTAGATAAATGTATCACTGTTGTCAGACATTAATAGTCCATATGCATCACTGTTGTGACATATTAATAGTGGTGGGACACAGTTCTTTCTATAACTTAGGAATGGATCTCTTCATTCTAGAAATGTTGAACAGGCACATGATGGTAATTCATGTTGTCTTTCTGATACATTTTGTTAGAAGCAGATCTAGTAACATTAATATATATATATATATATATATATATATATATATATATATATATATATATATATATATATATATATATATATATATATATATATATATAGAGGGTCTATATTATATTCTCGAATGTCGACAATGTTGAATCTGACATTGTCAACACAAGAATAGCGAACGCTCAGAATCTCGAGCATCTAAAAACAAACAAACAAACAAGAAAAAAGTACCCTAATGGGTTTAAGCAGGGGGGCACCTGCACCCCCCACCTGCTAATTAAATATACCAACTCCGAGACCGCACTACATTGCAGTAAATGGAAATTTCCCCTTACAGAGATTTCCGTTTACACGCTTGAGATTCTGAGCGTTCAATATTCTCGTGTCGACAGTGTCAGATTCAACATTGTCGACATTCAAGAATATAATATAGACCCTATATATATATATATATATATATATATATATATATATATATATACATTTTTTTAAATTTTACTAATAATCAGACTTTTTATAATGTTATAATGGATGGTGTAGTTATAGAGTGGAATGAAGGATTGCTTAATGTCCTTCTTGTCTCTGAGGGCAATTGAGTCAACTGCTTTCCACATGGAATGACTGCACCTACAGAATTCTTCTGACCTTTGCTGTATTGTTTGCCCCTTCTCTGGTGCTGTCCTTCAGTTGTATGTGACCTGGTCCTCAAGAACAGTTAAGAAAAGACCATTTAAGTAAGTTTCTGTTTTAAGAAAGAAAAAGTCATGCAAACTGATTTTAATTCATTACAAATCAATGCTTATTTTTTTTTGAAAGGCTTTTGACTCTATCCTCCATGCTGGTATTATTGAGAAGTTAGACAAACAATGTAAACCCTACATTGTCCACTGGACTGCAGACTTGCTATCCAACAGATCCCATATAGTGAAAGTTGATATTATCCTCTTTGAATGTACAATTGTAACTAGTTGGGTACTGCAGGGATCAGGGCTTGTCCCTCTCCACTTTCACATTTTTTTCACAGATGTACAAGCCAGCATCACTAAAGTGTGATTGACCAAGTTTGCTAATGACTGCAAGTTGGTCGCTGTTATAGTCACATTCACTGATGCTAAACTGCTCATAGGTTCATAGTTTCAGAGGTGGACTCCCCAGTTCTAACTTCCTAGGTTCTGTTCTCCAAAAATGGCTGTAATATTTGTACACCTGGTGTACTGAAAACAATCTCAAGTTAAATTCAAAAATGTACATCACAGTAGCATTCCATACGTTATGAGTGGTGCTTGTCTTCAAATGGATACACTTACAGGAATTCTGGGTACTTATGTGGACAACTTTCAGTTATATGATCATCATGCTTCCACCAAAGTCAAGAAATCCTTCTGTTCTCCAGTTAATTTCCAAAGGAATATAGCCGAGATCCAAATAAATCATCTTACCACTGTGCTCATCCATTATTGAACCCAAAATTGAATCCGGTGCCCCTTTGGTGTGTACAAATGGGTCAACTTCATATGACTGAAATTTCATTTGACTGAAATTCATTTGACTGAGACCAAAACACTGACAGTTCGAAAGACTGAAAACTCATTTGACTGAAACTCATAATACTGACACATTAAAGTAAAAGGTATATGCCCTTTTCCCTACTGTAGTGCGATCCTGAAGTTAGTATATATAGTTAGGGTGAGTGTGGGGGTGAAGCCCCCACATAGGTTAGGTAAATATTGTTTTCTGCAAAGAGTTATTCATTGCAGTTATAAATATCCATGTTTATGGTTTAAAATGCATAAAGTATGTAGGGGTCTGTGCCTCCCACACCCCCCCTAACTCCCGGGTCACACTACAGTGGGGAAAAGGGCATATACCTTTTACTTTAAAGTGTAAGTGTTATCAGTTTCAGTCAGTGTTTTGGTCTTAGTCAAATTAATTTTAGTCAAATGAAATTTAGGTCATATGAAGTAGACCCGTAAAAATACAAGTATATTGCTCAACTTGAAAAGCCCCAATAATTTTTAATCAAAAAACTAAAGGCCTTAAATTTTATTTATTTACTTTATTATTTAACATTTATTTATTTATTTGACATTTGTTTACTGGGAAAGTCTGACTTGGAATGAAACCAATTTTCAGCGTAGACATGGGGAGAAATGCTCCAGATGTATGCCTTTGTAACCCTTAAATCCTTCAACTATCCTGGTATATTAGCACAATGCTCTTTAAACTTAGTAATCTGCGATATACTTCAAGGTGACCCTTTCTCACGTTTAAAGGCATGGAGGACCCGGTCTTATCTGACCTATTTTTTTGCAAATCAGTACCTAAATTTACACCAATAATAAACAAGATTCATTAAAGGGATAGGTTCCCAACTCAACATATTAACAGCTTATAGAATAAGGTACCACTGCAGGTCAAGCAAAGTAGTGCTTTATCTGCCTTTAAGGGTAGTCTTGATGACTGGATGAGTAAAGATTACAGCAGGGTTATCATGAATGGCGTACTTGGTTTGGGAGTCAGGCACTATTAAGTACTTATAAAAGGTTGTGATAACTTTTAAGCATATCTACTTAAAGGTGAACTCTTATGATCCATGTGATCACCTGCCTAGTGTTATTCCTATGTTTCTAAACCTCATGTTTACCTCCAATTTTGGATATTTCAGTCATCCCTTTAAAATCACAGCACAATGCAGAAATATAGCTAGGGTGAGACAAAGGGGCAGCCATGTCAAGTGCGAGATGTTGATGAGGAAATGGTGGATTAAAGTGCACTACTGGCATTGCTAAATGAGTGCTGATCGTACATTTGTGGCCAGGACTGAAGCACTTCATCATCCCATGTGTGGTATTTAAACTGAAGTAGGGACATTTTTTTTTTTTGGTCTTCAAGCATTTGAGGAACATAGAAAGGGACCTGGCTCATGATCATCGAACAGATAATTCATTTCCTTAGGAGGTCAGGTCTCTGTTTTTCCACCCTCTTGCCAGGACCTGCAGGCACTAGAGCTGCTAGATGAACTCAGGTAACCTGTGTGTTAGTCAGAATTGTGTTCCTCTGTGCCAACAAACCTACAACTGAAGGAGAGAGAGGAAACAGAGAACTTCAAGTCATTCTCAGCTCAAACTATGCTTGCTAGTTATATATCTTCGATTTGATTTAATGGGATTTTGCTTGATACAAAAAAAACCTACCTGAAATTCACAACCACCGTGATCCTCTAACCCTTTCTGCTTCTTGACTGCTCTACAAACTTCTTTAATCACACGTGGAATACAAGTTTATGCTGACCTGTTCCCCCATGGGGCAGGGATTACTCCACTGCATGAGGAGCTAAATAGCCAATTCATTTATGTTAGAACAAATGGCAAGTACTGTGGTGGACCATCATATACCATGGCCTGTGATATTTTATGCTGCCTAAACACAACATTGTCAAAACAACATTGTGCATTTCCCTCTTATTCATATCTAAATAAAAGAGTAAACAGAACACACACCCTATCCAATTATTAAAAAGAAAAACAAAATACAAGAAAAACCTAGCCAAGTTTGAGTTTTCACTGTGTGATTCCTTAAAACCTCTTGTAAAACAGGATAATGGCATATATGCAAATGACCCCTTAAGGACATCAGATGTTTCAGCTGTATGGCATTTCTGAATGCCAATGACTTTTTTCTTTTGAAGTCTGTTAATGGAACAATAAGTAAGAAAGTCACTAAAAAACAATCAGTAAAAACAAAATGAAAACTCCAGCAAAGCTAGAACTTCCACTGAGTGACCTCCCAAACCTCTTGTATCAGAGGCACATGGGATATATGCAAATGATCCTTATGAACATCAGGCGTTTCAGCTAATTGGCAATTCTGAATATCCATGACTTGTTTCATCGTTTTACTGGACAATGTCAGGCCAATAAAGCCAAACCCCACTAACTGTGAATATGCATATTCCGGACTTGTTATGACCTCATCAACACAGCACAAGCAGAGTGTTTGACTAAGCATTAGAAACATAGGGCTGTTATACCCAGCTGATGTCCATTATCATTAGGGTCACTGCAAAAATATCCCAAACAACAAACTAAAACAATAAGTAAGAAGGTCACTGAAAAATTGGCCTGAAATTGTCCAGTAAAATGACAAAAGAAATTGCAACAATTCACTGTTTTCACCATTAACATTTATGCTTTGTACTCTTCTAGTGCATTTATGGTGACTCTATAAAGAGAAGTGAGATATTTCTGTTTATTAAATATTAGAAAGTTGAGCTGTTACTCACTGGTGTTCTTTTGGTCGTTGCTGTTCTATAAATATGGATTCTCTAAAATTAGATACTTTTAAGTATTTATCCTGAAAAATCACTTTCAATGTATGAAAAACAATGTTTCTTTTTCCAAGGGTCAAGCCCCCTTGCTGCTTTGTGGAGGGTGGCGATGGGGGGGGGGTGCTTCAGTCCCTATACTAACTCCACAATTGTACAACAGAGGGGTAAAAGTCACAATTTGCTGAATGCTATTTTCAGCATATGCATTTTGCACTATTTGTACATATCCAGACTGCCTTTCAAGAGCTGTAACATTCCCCTACTATGTCTTGTTTATTTGTTGTCACATTCTCACAAAGAAATTCTTCCTTAATATACAGTTCCACTCCCGCCATTGCTTCCTAGCCACACTATGCTGCATTCTACCCATATAACCACATCTGATTTGATCTCAACTGTTTCATCAGCTACAGTTAGCTTATCTCGCTCAGTACTGCCCCTTAGTCACACATCTTATTTCTTACACTAATTACGCTCTGTTTTTATCCTTTTTCCATAAATAATCCCTCTACCTCTGCTAAGCGTCAGACATGCGGATCACCTAAGTTAATGTTGCACTTACTCTAACCAAGCAGGTTAGTTTCCTACAGCTCTTTATCGTTTCCTTAGCAACGTCTATGTGATCTTGGTCTTCATATGTATCTTCTTTTGAGGTGGTGCGAGTCCACAAGCTCCTAAATGAATAGCAAGACAGACTTTCCACCTCCTGTCAGTGACTGCTCTTTCTTCAACATGCAGTGACTTAAGAGTATGAATAATAAAATGTAGAGGGCATGGATACCTTGCTCTGTACATTGAGGTTATAGGGGACCAACCACCTTGCAGAAAATGATTTTTGGAAAATGCTGCATTTGTTCATCTTGTGATATTGGTTTCTGAGTGCTTGAGTATATGCAGTACATTCAAATATTGTTGATCATTGGAGTCATGACCTGACCTCTCTCAAGAAAAAGTAGTCGAACCCTCTCATCCTTTGTATACATCTCTTCTTCTTTCTTCTTACACTCTACACCTCTTACCATCCTAGTTAGAATCCAAGGTCATCCCAAATTACCACTCCATTTTTGCTTTTAACATTTATGTTTCTTTAAATCTATTCTTCCACCATATTCTTTCACTCACTGATGCACCAGTTTTTCTTAGTTATGTAATACCAATTAGGCTGTCTGAAGAACTCACTGCCTTGTTTGTCTTGACCAGGGTCACCTCAAAAAGAATGTGTCTCCTATTTTTCAAGTTTCCTAAGGGCTTATACTAAAATACTTACTGTTTTCTCAATCATTAGTTCCACATGAGGGCAGAAAAATACCTCAGCCTCACAGCATGAAGATCTCTGGGTTCAATTCTCACCTGTGGTGCCTTCCGTGGGCAGCTTACTTGCCTCTGTATCAGTCTAGGTTTTAAATGGGTAACCCTGTTTCTTCCACCTTGCAAAGACATGAAGCATGTTGATTGTCCATCTTCCAAGCTAATACATTTGCATACCTGCATGCATGTTTGTGTGTATATGTGTGTATGATGTCAGTGCATTTTGCAAGAGACCAACACCCTATCCACAACAGATTTTAATACCTTGTACCCACTGGCTGATGGGATAGGCTGCAGCTTCCTCATCACCTAGTAAAAAGTACAGTAAGCTATCTCTAAATGGATGGATAGCTCCACATGGATTACAATATACAGATGGTCAGCTCTTACTACCACATTCTTTAGAAAATCTAAAGTTCCATAAAACATAAAACATGGTACAGTTTCTGCACTCAATACATTTTTCATAGCTAATTTGACTTTCCCCAGATTCTGCCTAAAAACTAATTCCTAAAGAGCCATCACACAACCTTTTGCCACATGTAAGCTTTTTTATGTTTCATACTTGCAGTCTCTTTTTTCATCACTACTCTTAAACCTAACAAAACATTCATTACATTCAGCTTCAACTGTACCTTTTGTATGCAAGTTCTGTATCCATGAAATTAGCTGTTTGCCCTTCTTCTGTTCATCCCTAGTTATTTTATAATCCCACAGACCACCACTGGCATGTACTTTCACATCATCTTCCACACTGGAATCCGGCCTTTCCCTCCTAGATTCCCTCATACAGCATTTCTACCTTGTCTTTTATGTCTCTTCTTATAACTAGGTCTCTTTTGTCCTCCATATTATATAATTCTCATATGCTATGACTTAGCCTTCTTTCACTTTTTCCTGGAAAAAGGTGGCCTCCTCCCAACCTGCAACAGCCATGAAATGTGTTATTATTACTATTTCTGGCACATAAATGATTTTTAACCTCCATCCTGCCATTAATTCCTTTTACCAAATGAATAATCTCACAGCACGCATTCTGTCTCCTGGACTTCTTCCTTACTTTCCCTTCCTTTTCCCGCTTTTACTTGACTAAATGGAATTCCCAATTCACCATACGGTATTATCCAATTAGATATCAGCTTCTGCCTTGCATCTGTTTCAACCCACATCTCTTAGGACAACTTTCTGTGAAACAGGTCACTAACCTGGTTGAAAGAGTGGTGGGCTGGGTTTCTTTAGTTACTTACAGACCAACAGCTCTGTGGGTCTTTTCAGTAATTGAATTATGCAAATATCAAATGCACGCATTAGTATGAAAAGGCACAAGACACTTTCTATAGTTGGACTACTCAGGGTTGTCTGTGAACGTCACATTTTTTGCCTTGCCTGTGCATAAAATCTGATTTATTTTCCTCTAACATTTTAGAATATATTGTAAACTGTTTCATTTTCTGTATCAGAGAGGTAAAAAGGAATGGTTAGAATTGTTAATAAAAGTAAAAAAGCCAGTGGAATAACGCATGGTCCAGGAACTCATAAAAAGGACTTGTTGAATAAGCTGTTGTGAAAGTGCTTACCGTTTATTAAAATATTTTTATGAGTTCCTGGACCATGTGTTATTCTGCTGGCTTTTTTACTTTTATTTTGTGCATTGTATATTTTAGAAGCAGTTTATTCATTCAACAACTGTATTCTCTTGTTTACATTAGAATTGTTACTAAGTTTAGATCTGATGTTAACTTCATTCATTCCTTACTGATGGGTGTCCGTTCCATCCTCGGAACCGAGTCAGCTTTATACCAAGCTCATGCCAGCCAAAAGCTCTCGAGCTAAGTTTTACCCATAGTGCCCTTCTCCCATTTACCTGAGATCTAATTTGCTGCATTGCTGAAAAGTCGTGTCAAGCTAGCTCTCGACTAAGCCCAGGTAAAGAAATTTTTCTAAGTATTTCTGAGAATCCTTTCACCTTTCTATTTAGTCGCTAGCTTACCCTGTTTCTTGGAAATCCCTTTTTACTTCTCCTACTGCTCTTTTGTTACCTTTTTTGGGGTATTTCTTCATATACCATTGTTGGTATCCCTTCTCCCTTACCCTTGTGGTAATTGCCCTAATACCATTGTTGGTATCCCTTCTCCCTTACCCTTGTGGTAATTGCCCTAATACCATTGTTGGTATCCCTTCTCCCTTACCCTTGTGGTAATTGCTCTAATACCATTGTTGGTATCCTTCTCCCTTACCCTTGTGGTAATTGCTCTAATACCATTGTTGGTATCCCTTCTCCCTTACCCTTGTGGTAATTGCTCTAATACCATTGTTGGTATCCCTTCTCCCTTACCCTTGTGGTAATTGCTCTAATACCATTGTTGGTATCCCTTCTCCCTTACCCTTGTGGTAATTGCTCTAATACCATTGTTGGTGTCCCTTCTCCCTTACCCTTGTGGTAATTGCCCTAATACCATTGTTGGTATCCCTTCTCCCTTACCCTTGTGGTAATTGCTCTAATACCATTGTTGGTATCCCTTCTCCCTTACCCTTGTGGTAATTGCCCTAATACCATTGTTGGTATCCCTTCTCCCTTACCCTTGTGGTAATTGCTCTAATACCATTGTTGGTATTCACTCCCCTTCATTTCTTTGTCCCTTCTTTGTCTCTTAAAAAAAATCTTTCTCTATCGTGCATCTCTGTAGACATGTCAGAAAATAGGGAGCATCTGGTTTTAAACAATTTGATCAGTACAGCCATAAGATGCCAAATTCTGATTCTCACACATCTTGTGTCTATTGTCTGACTGTACCTCATTTAACTGTTCAGCCTTCCTGTCATATTTGTCGAGGGTTCAGTTCAAGAACCCTTAATAAGAGGCATAACAAACGTATTTTGAAAGGCCTTCTTAAAACTCCTTTTCAGAGGCTATCTCTGCTCTGGAGGGTTCACCCCCTCCAAGCAAATCCCATAAAAAGAGATTGCACTCTGTTCAATCTTCACCCAGTGAAAAATCAGAGGAACCTAAGTCTAAACATTTAAAAAGGGCTACTGCACCAAAAATGGTGTCTACAACACCCCCTACAGTGCTGTCTACTAAAGTTGTGCCATCGGCATCGATTGTCAATTTGGCAATGAGCACTACGGCACCGACAATGCAACTCCAAATTTTTTCTCCTTTGGTGCCATCCAGTGATTTAACTTTGGCACTGACCACAGCACTGTCTACAACATTTTCTAGCCCAGAAAAACTGACCCCTCTTACTCAAGCCTCCACCGAGACTTCAGTGCTGTTGGAGTCTCGGAACCGATATTCTCAAAAGGTGGATCCTTTTCTGGGGCAGCAGTTAGAGTGGCCCAACTCCCACTCGGGATATCCACTAGATCAACCCAAAGCCTTTTGGAACTTGATGGGGTGCATCCTGTTGATCAGCTGCTTATGGCTAGAGGGATTACTACACCATCCAAACCACCCTCACATTAAGAGTTGGGGGTACTTCTCCAAGGACTCGCGCTTACTCTCCTTCGACCTCGGAGCAGGCATCAAAGATCCTGACACCAACATCTGTTCCAGTACCTATGACTATTGTTCCACTGGCAGACCTCAACGTGGTTTTGGAGTTGACCCTTTGGTCTTCGGTTCAGTCAGAACCAAAGCTTTCTCAAGATCACGGTTGGACTGCGACTTCTCTGGTTCCAGGAGTGGCTCCAATTTTTTCTACAGCACCGTCCTCAGTTCCAGGGATTCTCGTGGTACCGATTACTCTTGAGACTCCATCCCTGGGGACTGGTTTGCTGGAGTGAGGTGTGACCCCGGTTCCAAGGTTGTCATTCTCGGTTCTGGGCTGCCATCCCTCTTCAGTTGGGCCTGCATTCCAAGTGATGGAGAGGGCACTTGCCACTGCTGGCAAACCATCGATGTTGGACTTCCCATTGACTCTTCCCTCTCAGCCGCAACTGACACAAGCCACCATTATGGAAAATTGAGCACAAGAGCCTCTGGAGGCTATTGCAGGGTGCCCCTTCTTCTGATCCCTCTACAAAAACAAACCCTGAAGAAGGACCTAGGAAGAAATCATGCAAGAGGAAGCAAGTTGACTCCCCCGAGGACTCCATCACTGAGGATATGGACTACGATGAAGGGAAAGGGTCCCCATGGTCATCCCCTGAAGAAGTCTCCTTTGAAGACATCCTTGAAATTTTAAAACAGAGGAGTGATTGGAAGCCCTCCATCCCTTCCTCCAAATTAATCTGTCTTTCTGCAGGCTTTTCGTGCTTGACCCTTTTCTTCTTGGGTGCCTCCACCTGCAGACGAGCTGGTACAGCTAGTGGTGCAGAGGGCTTGGAAGAATCCTGACACTGTTGAACCAATCCCAAAGAGACCAGATAAAATTTTATCACTCCCAGAAGAGAACCCACACTGGTCTAAGGGCCTTCCAGTAGATGCTATGATGGTGGTGGCTGCCACGATAAAGGAGCTCGCAGAGGAGAGCCAGACAGTCCACCCACCTAACAGGGAGTCCTGGATGGTGGATCAACAAGGGAAGTGAGTGTTCATCGACCTTTGTCATTAGGTCCTTGAACTATCTGGCACATTTTAGTAGGCTCCAAATAGATCTAGTTTCTGAACTATCTGGAACCTTAGCAGGACAAGTGTCTGACAAGGTACACAACAAAGTTGCCTCGCAGCTAGCTACTCTGGAATCTGTATCTAAGTCATCCATGTGGTTAATACCCCATGCAACAAAAGGGGTGGCTAGAGCTGCAGGTTCAGGCGTAGTTATGGGAAGCCATGCCTGTATGCGCCTGTGAGATTTCGCAGATCCCTTTAAGTCGTCCTTCCTTAATGCTCCTGTGGAAGCATCTTCCCTATTTGGCCCTAACATGAAGGACACATTAGCCCAGGTATGAGAAGGATGGAAAAACCCTGCCTGCCATAAGCATACATTTCTCCACCCCCCCCCCCCCATCATCCTTATTCAAGGAACCAGTGGAGTGTAAAAATGGGGCACAAAAAGTCTCAGGGTCCTTTTCGTGACACACGTAGCGAGTTCTACCCCAGAGGCAGAGGGGGTAACTCTAGTGGAAGATGCCCCTACAAGAGGCAGAGGGGGCCCGCACAATCAGGGGTCCAGAGATTCTTTCTCCAGGAAACCCTAACAGCGCTTCTGAAGAGCGGCCTGATTGCTTTCCTCTGGAAGCAGTTGGGGGACATTTTTCCCTGCACCAAACGGCGGGGCATTGCATAACCACAGATTCTTGGGTGCAGAGGATAATCACCAGAGGCTACAAAATCCCATTGAACTATTCTCCAAATCCACAAAAACATATTCCAGACATTCCACCCAGTCAAAGGGAATTGGCAGCCATAGAGATAAAAAAGCTGTGTCAAAAAAGAGTCATCCAAACAGTCCCACCAGACCAAATAGGATCCGTATTCTACTCAAGATTCTTTTTGGTGCCAAAAAAGACAGGGGAGTAGAGGCCAATTTTGGCTCTCAGTGTTCTGATCAAGTTTATCTCCCAAACAAAATTCTGGATAGTCACAGTTCAGTCCATTTTTCCATTCTTGGAAAAGGGAAATTTGATGTGCTCTATGGACCTTAAGGATGTGTATTACCACATAAAAATTGACAAGCACTACAGAAAGTTCCTTTGCATCTGGCTAGGAGCAAATCATTACCAATTCTGGGTTCTGCTCTTCATACTCTCTACAGCCCCCAGAGTGTTCACAAAATGCATGGCAGTGGTTACAGCTCACTTGAGACTACAAGGATTCCGAGTTTTTCCATACTTAGATGATTGGCTCCTCACCACCCCCACCAAGCATCTCCTGGAAAAAGCCCTGAACTACAGCCTGACATTGACAAACATCTTGGGAATCTCTATAAATTGGGTGAAAAGCAACCTGACTCCTACTCAGAGTTTAGATTTCATAGGAGTGGTTTTTCAATACCCAATTTTGCCAAGTGTCACTTTTGGATCACAGATTGCAAAGACTAAGGGCTCAGTTCTGAGTGATACTTTATCAGGACATGGCCTCAGCTCAAGAGGTTCTTCTAGGTTCAATGGCTACGGCAATCACCATTGTCTCACTTGTGAGATTACACATGAGACTCCTTCAGTGGCTTCTTTTGTCTCAGTATTACCCGAATCATCATTCATTATCTTATTAAATATGGATAACAGAATGGTGCAAAAAAACCTTTTGTGGTGGATGAAGCCAGATGCAAATCTTTGGAGTCGGCCTTTTTCCCCTCCACAGCCCAAGGCCACTGTGACCACGGATGTTTCCCTGATAGGATGGGGGGCATTTTCAGGGAATGATGGTCCAAGGCACATGGTCACCTACAGATGCCAATCTACATATCAATGTACTAGAACTGGGTGGTAGTGCTTCTAGCGTTGCATGCATTTCACTTTATCCTACCATCTGGAACAATTACTATTTAATCAGGCAACATAGCAGTTGTCTGGTATATCACCAAACAAGGAGCAACCAAGTCCTACCCATTGTGTTGAGAGGCAATGAGTGTGTGGCAATGGGTGATAGATTTCAACCACTTTCTGATCGTAATGCACATTCCTGGGGATTCCAGTGTGATTTTGGACAAACTGAGCAGATGTATCCTTCTGCCTCACGAGTGGTCCCTCAACCAAACCATAATGGCAAAGATCTTCATCCACTGGGGCCAGCCTTGCTGCGATCTATTTGCCTCCCCAACAAACCACAAATGCAGCAACTATTTTGCCCTGAACCCCCCCATAGGGGGAATCCCCTAGGGATACTTTGATTCACAATTGGCCCACAGGACTTCTATATGCTTACCCCCATTCCCCTAATCCCAAAATTTCTAAAGAAAGCCCTCCAGCTGGAAAGCAGAGTGGTCCTTATTGCACCCTATTGGCCCCATCAAGTATGGTTCCCCTTTCTTTGGCCTCACCTGCTAGACAAGCCATGGATCCTGAATCCAACTCCAGATCTGATCTCTCACCCCCAAGGGTTGATTCACCTGAACATAGCCAGTCTCAGGCTGATGACTTGGTTTCTCCACTTCCAGTTATTGCCAGGCAGAACAATCTTTCTTCCCCAGTCCGTGACATTATTCTGGCTTTGCATAAACAATCCACCAGGAAAATTTACCGTAGTAAGTGGAAAATATTCTTAATATGGTCCGAACAAAGAAAACTTGATCCTTATTCAGCTCCAGTTAATACAGTTTTGGGTTATTTGTCAATATTTTTTCAAAGCAGGAGCTGCAGCAACAACTATCCTAAAAGGGATATCTCATATTAGACTGCCATTAAGGAACCCACCGAACCATGGAGTCTCACATTAGTTCTTCAAGCTTTAACGCAACCCCTTTTTGAACCTGCTACTACCTGCGATATCAAGTTCTTATCCTGGAAGTCCTTATTCCTAGTGGCCATTAACTCAGCTAGACATATTTCTGAGCTTCAGACCCTATGTATTAAATGCCCTTACATAATTCTTCATAAGGACAGAGTATCACTTTGGACAAATCCCTCCTTTCTACCCAGAGCTGTTTCAGATTTCACAGTAAACCAGTCTATTGACCTACCAGTTTTCTTCCCAATTTCTCAAACAAAGGAGAATATTGCCTTTACCTGTTAGATGTACATTGGCAATTGAGATTTTATCTTGACAGAACAAAGGAAATCCACAAATCAGACCAATTGTTTGTAAACCTTTTCAGGCTGGGGAAAGCTATTTCTAAACTAACTCTATCCAAATGGCTAAGAGACTGTATATTACTGGTGTATCAACGTTCAAAACCCCTATACCACGCAAAATCAAAGCACATTCCACCAGATCTGTGGCAGCTTCAATAGCTTTATTCAAGGGCAGCAATGGATGATATTTATGCAGCTGCAATGTGGGCTACTCCCCATGCCTTTATCTCTCATTACAAATTGGATCTGGTCTCCAGGGGAAGAGCGTCCTTTGGTTCGATGCTGCTCAGGAATATTCTTCCATAAGGGCCACCCAAGATGTATAAGGTAGCTAGGGAATCTGTCCCATCAGTAAGGAATGAATGAAGATTAACAACATCAGATAAAGAAGTTCTGTCTTACCATAACATTCCATCTGTGTTGTTCTTCATTCATTCATTATGTCCCACCCTCCTTCCTCCTCATAGAGGCTCCTGGGGGATTGTCTGGGTCCAAATATCACTCTAGGGAACTTGCTCAGATATAGCCTCTGCTTTTCTTGTCATGGTCAAACTCAATTTGAGGTAACTGGGAAAAGGGCACTATGGGTAAAGCTTAGCTTGAGAGTTTTTGGCTGGAGTGAGCTTGGTATAAGGCCAACTCGGTTCCGAGGACGGAACCAACACCCATCAGTAATGAATGAATGAAGATGAACAACACAGATGGAACATTATGGTAAGACATAACTTCTTTTTTCTTCTATTTTCACCCTCTCCTTCAGCAGACCCTGCCCATGACCTGAGAAGTTTAAGCATTGTTATATAGCCAGGTCTGGAGATTTTTATCACAATGAAAGCAGATATTTTCTGCAGTTTTACTTCTGGTTACCGTTTGGAGTATTCGGGGAAGCTGTTCAATGTGACTGTTAAGAAGCAGTAGAGAAATCACTGTATTTGGTTGTTGGATGGCATTAGTAAAACTAGGGTGCTGTGTTTGAAAATGACGTCACACTATCAATGCTGTTAGCACTAATAGCAGATGTCTAATTAGCTATTTTTGCAGCTGTTGCCATCCCCTGATGTAGTGCTGTTCTCTCCCTCAAGAAAAGGCCTTCTCTAAACTTGAAGATAAAAAAATAACTCTCTTTTCTTTTTTTAAACTATAGCAAGCTGAAGTTGGAACAGTTTATACCTAGCATGGAGTACTACAGCACTCAGTTTTGACCACAAAAAAGATATTTTTTCTTTTAAACTGTAGCAAACTGATGTTACATTCGTAGCAAGCAGCTCCTATAGTTTATACCATTCATGAAGTGCTACAATGCTCAGGTTTGACCTCAAATGCATCACTGGCATTTATTTCTAAATTTTGGTAAGTGATTGGGGTCAGACAGTTATGCCCCCTAATACTTTTCATGCGGGACAGCTGCCCCTTTCACCTTACACTAATTACTCTAGTCACTAACAGGGACAGCATATTACTGGGTCTGCATTCAGCTGTTTTGTTAATTAGGATTTACCACATTCCAGTATTTCTAAACTGTTTTAATTTGGCAGAGAGAGACCTGAAAAGTTCTAAAAAGAAAATCTGCTTCCTACTCGTGTTTTTTCTGAGTTTGCACTAGTTAGTTAATGCTATCAGCTATCATCATCATCATCAGTCCTCTTTTTGGCTCCCTGTTGGGTGTGCTAGTAGAAAAAATGTCCTTTTTTGCTGGGGGAGGTATGTATATTTAACTGTAATAGGCAGAATGCTTAAAATGTAGCACTCGGCTTATTACATCTGAGGGGTAGGGCAGTGGTTCATAGTAGTACCTCTTTTACTGGACCATTTGTTTGCCACAATCAAGCCACTAGCCAGACAGAAATCTAGAATGGCCTCCTCTTCTTTATTCCTGATGCCCCTCCAATATGAATCAAGGCAGTCCTCATATAATGTCTGTCCCAATATGTGCATTTAAGGTCACCCATTATCAGCACCAATTCATGTTGTCCTGCTTGATCTAGAAGGTCCTGCAACGGCTGTCTGAATGCATTCTTTTCTTCACTATCACAAAATACTGTGGGGTATAGGCTGAGATTATGAATAGTGCCCTGTCCTTACACTTGAGTCTCATTGCCATGTGTACTGTGGGGTATAGGCTGAGATTATGAATAGTGCCCTGTCCTTACACTTGAGTCTCATTGCCATGTGTTTATCACTAATTCTGATGCCAATGCTCACTGTCTTCTAAAGTCTCTCTCACCACATTTCCCATACCATTTTTAACCTGTCCTCCTACTGAGTAGTAGACTCAGGATGCTAAGCTGTGTGGCTTTGCTGCACTGCCCTTACAACTTGTCTTCTAGATACACAGGATGTCCACCCTCCTCCTTATCATCATGCCATCCACTTCCACGCTGCATCCTGTCAGTGAATTTACATCCACTTCCACGCTGCATCCTGTCAGTGAACCTACATCCACTTCCACGCTGCATCCTGTCAGTGAACCTACATCCACTTCCACGCTGCATCCTGTCAGTGAACCTACATCCACTTCCACGCTGCATTCTGTCAGTGAACCTACATCCACGTCCACGCTGCATCCTGTCAGTGAACCTACATTCACTTCCACGCTGCATCCTGTCAGTGAACCTACATTATATGTAACTTTTCTTAGTTCATGTTTGGTAAGTTGATTGGTTTTAAGTCCAGCTTTCTCTCACCAGATTTATCCCAGGTAACCCAAGCTGGGCAACTTGAAAACAGCCTTCCAGCCAGTAGCTTATTGACCCAGAGCTGCTGGGCTTTATGGCAGGTACACATTGGCCAGTAAGAGCAAATACACATCTCCCACCATTAGCATGGATCTCTGGCATAAGTCAGAGTAGGCCAAGTCCTCATCCCAATTATAAATGAAGAAATGGCTTTGCAGATGAATGAGCGAATCGAAAAACTGCTTTTAAAACTTTTAATGTGAGCACTTTCGTCAGAAACAGTGCTCTAACTTCTTCAGACAAACAAAGACAACCACGGCAAGCTTTAAAAACAAAACCCAATTAATTAATTCAGTAGTTTGTTTATCTGGTGTTTCCTCAACCCAATTATCACTGGCAAAAGCCCATGCCCATTTGGTGACATTCATCAACACAACTGGATCACATAGTACCAGTTTTTTACACCACAGAGTGCCTAGACCTGACACAGTGTGCAATAAGTGATTTTTGTTCTCTTAACTTTAGAATATTGCACACCACAGTTAATGTCCAAAACAATTGGTCTGTACAACTCTTCCCCTATAGGGAACCATCTAGAGTCTGTGCTGCAGCCTACAGCTACATTCTTGGATGTGTTTAAGGTGGAAACCTTCAGCATGTTTATAGGAGGTGGGAGGAACCCCCACAGGGACCCCAGGAGAACATGCAGACTCCATTTAGGCATTATCCAGAGGTCAGGATCAAACCTTGTACCATGTGCAAGGGAGGTGAAGACCTTAACCATTATACCAGCTATGTCCTATGCTTAATGCAGAAGCAGTCGATATTGTTGTGGTGGTTTAAATATGAAGTGCTTTATCACTATGCAGTATTGGTATTTGTACATTTTGTATTTATGTCTGTACTTAAAATGACACGGCACCTTTAGAAAATCTATCTTATTATTTTATGTACTGTTAAAATGAACTTCATCTAAAGTTAATTAAAATTTATTGTATCAAATATCTGTGGAAATCACTTATCGTTATTTTTAATTTCATGCTTTGATTCTAGGAATGTCATGGCAGAAGAAGGTGGCTTTCATTCGTGAAGAAATGGAAAAGAAGGGTGCTACGGCAGTATTGCTTTCAGCACTAGATGAGACAGCTTGTAAGAAAAAAAAATATTTATTAATTTGTTTATGTCTGCTTTATCATAAGTGTACACTGTATGAGAGTTGCCCATTTACTGGTAAACATGAGCGAGGACAAGTAAAAGCCTTTTGTTTCTCCTATTGTTTGCTGAGTTTCAAAGTCTCTGAAGCTTGAACAAGGCAAAACAAATCATTAGAGACACACACACACACACACACACACACACACACACACACACACACACACACACACACACACACACGTTCACACGCACGCACACACGCATGCACGCACACATGCACACACACATGCACGCACACATGCACACACATGCACACACCCGTACACACACACCCACACACACACGTGCACACACACACACGGACACGCACATGCACACAAGGACACACACATGCACACACACACACACACACACACACACACACACACACACACACACACACACACACACACACACACACACACACACACACACACACACACACACACACACACACACACACACACACACACACACACACTGCACACATACATGCACACATATTCCATCATTCCATTCCATTTCCACTTAAACATATTGGTTCATAGGTAGCTACTAGGTATGCAGTCAGGGAGACTATTGATGAGATTATCACAGTTTCCCAATAGCTTTGGACTGCTCAAATTCTGTAAGTAGAGTCATATACCATTTGTTTTGACATCCAGAGCTATTAACAATCATTTATAAGCAGTCAAAAGTACTTATATAACAGTTATTTAATGAAACATGTTTCCCTCTTAAACCTTCTTAACTTCTTTTTGTGTTTTGTATAACAAAAAAAACTTATATAGGTTCATAGGTGTGTACTAGGCTAATGGCCCTGGAGCCTTTACAAGCCTAGCCCATAGGATTACCTGGCATCGTGCCACCTGACCTTAGTTCCCAGTGCCTCTGTCGAGTAGAGCCACTGGAGTGATCCCCAGGGTGAATTTTCTATTTCCCATCCACTCATCAAGATTTCTCTTGAAGAGGGCCAGTGAGGTGCTCTGTTTGACATGTATGGGAAGTCTGTTCCATAGCATGGGCAATTTCTGGGTTATGAACCTGTCCCTCCAGCATGTTCTGTTGATTGTGGTAATAAGGTTGAGGTCTCTGGAGCATGTGGTACAGAGCGATTGGGATTTCTTTAGATGTAGCATTTCTAACAGAGCTGGGTCAGATGTGGCTTTGTAAGTCAAGCAGAGATTGCCTCTAAATAGGCGATATGAGACAGAGAATAGTTGGAGTTTTTTGAGTCTGTCCATATAGGACAAGTGTTTAAGGCCTGGGATCCTCTTTGTAAGGTATTTTTGCAGCCTCTCCAGTTGTTGCTGGTGTCTAGTGAGGTACATGCCAAATGGGGCATTGTACTCGATGGCTGGGCTAATGAGAGAAGAGTAGAGGGAGACAATAACCTCTTTCTTCCTGGATGCAAAACCCTTAGTAATGAGATGTGCCACATAGAAGGACTTTCTGACCACAGTGGCAATGTGGTGGTCAAAGAGAGGTTGCTGTCAACCTGTGTTCCCAGATCTCTTATAATGCCTTCTGTGTTCAGTGGACTACCATCGATGTGGTAATTCATGGGAACTGGGTTTTTCCTAAAGAAGATATTTTTTGGCATTGAGCTTAAGGCCATGGTTCTGACACCAGTCGTTGGTCTCAGTGAGGCCTTTCTGTAGGATGTCAACATCACTTGGGGAGTTAATAATGGCTCCCAACTTGCAATTGTCTGTGAACTTTGTCAGTCAGAGTCCCTTGCTGTTGGGCTGGACTTTTGAGAAGTAGATACCAAACAGGAGAGGACCCAGGACTGGTCCCTGTGGGACTCCACTCATGACTGGTCGGCAGTCCGACTTGGAGTCAGCTACTTTCACACTGTGGGTTCTATCTGTGAGCCAGTTTGCAACCCACCTAGTGATATAGGGGTTGATGCCTAGCTTAGTGAGTTTTTTCTATGATTCCTGAGTGGGGAATGGTATCAAAGGCCTTGGCCAGATCAAGGTAGGCTGTATGAACCACCTTGTCTTCATCCACAGCTCTGGTGACTGACTCATAGAAGTCAACCAATTTGAGCAGGCATGATCTACCCTTCACAAAACCAAACTGTGTGGGATACAGTATTTGGAGAGTCCCTATATCCTTGTTTATTAGGTCCAAGATGATGCGTTCCATAGCTTTGCATATCAGACTTGTCAGGCTATTGGGGCAATAGTTCCCAGGGTCTGTAGTCACTCCTCCTTTGTGGAGAGGGATGACTATAGCAGTGGCCATTCAGTAGGGACAAAGCCTGAGATGAGGCTGTGATTAAACAGGCACACAGGTGAGGTGCCAGTTCACTTTGTAGTTCATGTAGAACACAGCCAGGGATATTGTCAGGTCCCATAGAAGCTGCATTCTTGGCCTTGGACAGTGTTGTTTTAACCTGTGCAGCAGTAATACTGGGTGCCTGGCAATCTACTGGTATTGTGATTGTTCCTTTGGGGGGGGTGAGAGGGGTAAAGTTGGCACTGAATCTGTCAGCCAGTATATTGGCAATATCTGTTGGGTCAGTATAGGAGGTGCCATTGTGCAGTAGCTCAGAGTAAAAATGGGTATTGCCATGGATATTCTTTACATAACTATAGAAGGCCTTGTGGTTGTTTTTACTATCTGCTGCAATTCTGTTTTCATAGCTAGCTTTAGAGGATTTGATGAGGGATCTCAACTTTTTGTTGAGTTTGATAAGAGAGTTTTTCCAGTCTTGGGACTTCACCTTATTCCGCATCAGTTTCTCCCTTCTGTTGTAGAGTTTTTTATGACAGGGCACCACTAGATTGGCTTCCATTTTTGAAGGAGCGCGTCTTGGTTCTATTGGGTATGGTGAGATCCATGCATTTGTGTATGTGCTCCTACAGTGCATTGGTGTATGATTTGGCGGTCATGCAACTATTCTCTATTTGCATGTGTGCCATGAAGTTAGCCACCTCTGTTTTTAGGAACCCAAAGTTAGCTTTGGAGGAGTTTTTCATGGTGGTTACCTTTTCGGGGGGGGGGGGGGTGTGGGTGGGAGGGATACCTACATTTATTCATCATATGTTCGTTACACATAAAATTGCATTATAAACCAATATCTGCATGCACTTAACATAATTTCAAACCAAGTATCCAAATAATCCAATCTTATAGCCATTACTATAATTTTCATATTATACTCTTTTCCTATATGCTGTCTGAAACATATTATTGTATATCTGAGTATAAATAATATATACTTTATCCTGTTGAATCTTACTAGTGCATTTTCTTACTGTATAACTATGCATCCTTGTACAGTTATTTACTTGGAATATCATTGACTTATTGCCTTACTTATAGAAGGGTAATCGAATGAAGGTTTGATTGGTTGTGCTTTGGCTGAGTTTTTTCACACAGATAACCCAAAGCTAAGTTGTATTTTTGGACTACCTAAAGTCTATAAAGATTTAAAGAATCCTCCATTTAGGCTGATAGTTGCCAGCAGTGGTAAGAAAACAGAGGCATTGGCTGTCTCTGTGGATGATTTCTTGCAGAAAGTGATGGTTAGAAGTGATTCATATATAAAGGATTCTTTTGACTCTGTTTGCCAGATTTCCTCTGCCTGTATAATTACAGTGGATGTTAAGTCTTTATGCACTGTTATTTCAAAAGATACATTCCTTGGGCTGTTCAGAGGTAGTTATTTCAATCCAATCTTTTTAGCAAAGACTTATGTAAGTTGTTATGTAGGTTGTTAATTTAGCTCTTAGCTGTAATTTCATCTTATATATATATTTTTAATTTGATTCATGATTTTTCCAAAAAGTGAATGGAGGTGTGATGGAGGCACCTATGGTCCCAGTTGCCCAAAGTTATATCGGACTGATTGAGAGAATAAGTATATCTTTAAAACTGAATATATAAAATGTATTCTTTTCTGCAAATGTTTTATTGATAACTTGTTTAATATGAAATGGCAACTCAGAAGAATTGGAATTATTTATGAATTTTCTTAATAATGTGAAAAGTTATCTTAACTTTTCATTTATCATCAGTTTGAATAATTTCTTAGAGGTCTCTGTTTATAAATCTATTTTTTATGCACCAAAAGTTATAGGAAAACATGTTCAGAGTAATGCCTTTATGAGATTTGACAGCTTGCATTATTTTACCCTTAAAATAAGTACAGTTAAGGGTCAGTTTTTGAGGATGAGTAGACTCACAGTTGAAGTAACACATTTTGCAGATGAGAATGCTGACTTGGCCAAAAGGTTTGTGTATGGGGGAACCCACATGACTTAACTGATAATATTCAAATAGAAGTTAATGCTAGTAGCTGTGAGCTTTATTAACCTACATGATCAGCCAGTGAAGAGATCAACAAATCTAGAAATTGGAAAGATTTCAGTCTAGCAATCATCTGTGGATGGAGTTGGCATTAAAAACTTTATTAAAGGGCTTTAGAAAATTGTAAGTGGTTTTCCCTGACACTATAAAGTGGGTGAAAGCCCGTTGTTTGTCAATAAAAGGGAGGACAACTTTAAGAACACCTTTCAATCCAGATTGAATAATCTTAGCATAAAATCCTCTTTGAAATGTTAGATGTATAATTGCCTGGACTGCCATTTTTGTAGATTTATCAATGAAAGTAAAAGAAATCTAAACTGATAGGTATGACCATTTAATATCCCAGGAATATTTTGCCGCAAATTTAAGTTTGTTGTCTATGCAACTAATTGCACTGAATATAAAGCAGTCTACATTGGAAGAACTGCAAGAGAACTGCAGCACAGAATTTAAGAACGTATACATATTGTCGAAATAGAAGACTTTAGTAATGCCTCATCAAAACATGCTTTTAATTGTAAAAACACTAAAAGTTTTCTGTTTACAGTTATTGACAGGGTAAGAAATGATAATACCAGTATGATGCCGAGGGCAAGCTTGATTGGAGAGTTTAAATAGCAATTAAAGCTTGATGCCTGCAACTATCTGAGTTTTAATGACAAAGTAGAACTTAAAAGGAAAAAAAATCTAAAACATGGGAGTGACTTTGGTTATGTGATTTGTTGATATGAAAGTGATTTGTTTGATGTAATGCTTCAGTTTGATGCAATATCAGTTTAAAGACCTAAGTTATGACATTTGTGTACAATAACATCATTTTTATGTCATACTGAGGTTTGCAACCGGGAAAAGCCGAAAGATGCATACACACACGCACACACTGAGGTTTGTATATATTTGGCATGTTTGAGACTTATTGGAGACCTTTAATCTAGATTTAGTTCATTGCCCTTTTAAATTGTCCCATTTTCTAAAAAAAGTCATCACAATGCACGACACATTTCATTTGCAAGGCATTAATAACATTATTTAAATAGTTAAAGCGTATACATTCCTGCTTTAACTAATATGCAGACACAATTTTGTAGAGCTAAGAAAATCATTTACTTCAAAACATGTTATTAAAGTGCACAGCCTAAAGCATGCAACCCAGAGCATATGCTATGGTTGCTAACTTAGGGATAGGCAAAAACCTGAGTATAAAGTACTTTATCACTATGGTTTTGATCAGTGTCTGATAATGATTAGATTTTGTACCTCCAAGTTTGCCAATTAAAACAAACAAAATACTATTCTAAATGCACAACTGAAATACAGATAAGGTTTTCCCGACTGTCAAGAACAAATCTTGACAGGGGACAACCATATAAGTAATACAGTCTTTGTAAAATCAGGTTAAAACATAAAAGATAGTGTGGAAAAGGAAGAACAAAGGTGAATAATGATTATGTGTAAAGAGATATGTGAGTCATCATTCAAAAACTAATATTAGTCGCATATACACATACACATAACAGACTTACCTAGGGCAGAGCAAACCAAACAATTAGTGATATATAGATAGTCTTGCCCTAATAGAATAAAGCTGCATTGTATGTAAGATGAACAATTAAAGGAATAATATTTCTTTGTAAGACGTATATTAAGTTATCACAGAAAATAGATAACAATAACATAATGAAGTCTAAAATTATGTAATCTTGTGTAAAGTTTTTATATCTATATAACAGATAGACAAAAAGTATACTTTATTCATTTAAACAAATTAGTCTGTTGTATTAATGTTCCATTTTCATGAGTCTTTTTTTTTTTTTTTTTTTGGAACAGTCCTCCATCCTTTACTTTTCAATCTTGAATAACTCTAATCCAGTTCTTCATAAAGTTTGCTAATCTTTCTATATTGAAGAAAGGAAGGCACATATTATAAAGATTCAAAAGTATTTGTTCCCTCTGACAGAAAGTGTGACGCTCCTCCACTGTCCCAGTAATCAAGAAGTCTCACTCCTCACCACTGGCAACAGTGAGGGATGTATACAATGGGAGAATTACAAGTACACACACAATTACCCTTAAGAGCACAGAGAGATCACAGTCAGTCTGGGGCTGGTTTCTCCCTCTTTCTCCAAACCCCCCAATAAGAGTCCCACACTCACACACCTTCAGATCTGATTGATATACAAACACGCACACACACGCACACACACACACACACACACACACACACACACACACACACACACACACACACACACACACACACACACAGACACACACACACACCTGGAAAAGGCTGGCACAGGTTTACAAGCTATGCCCCATCTGCCCAGACTATAAGGTAGTTATCACTGCCACCAACCCCTACTTATCAGTTACTATAAGGCCCTTGCAAAGGATGTCCAATCCTACTGAGCAATGTTACTATTATCCAAAGTCTGACCAAGCAAGGCTTTTGGAGTGGCCTGTACAGTATCACCAAATACATACACAAGTACTCTGAGAGCTTAAATATGTCTCACAAATATCAGTCACAAAGATAGGTTTAAATATATATATATAATAATAAACAATAAAAGAACAAGACAATACTCAGAAAACAAACACAGTTACTTTAGAGTTCAGAATCACGGGAAATATTTTAAAGCAACATTGCTGGACAGTCTCAAATAAATACAGAAAACATATAGACTAATCTTTACTATATTCCTATCTATATCTAAAAGAAATTACTGTACTCTGGTTACTTAGTATTAGCAAGGCAAGTGCAGATGGTGATGAGTGATGTTTCCAGGTCAAAGACATAATACAAAATGCATAGTCTCGCTCTGAGGGAGTTCTTAAATTAATATCAAACATTAGTGCTGGGTAAGCTTAGGTGACATCACTCTTTGTCACCTGACTTCAGTTCCCAGGCTAAACAGAAACTTATAGAATTTTAACATTTCTGTGTGAGAAGTACATATCTCTCACATGTGCAGATGGTAGGAAGTCATAAAGCAATCAAACACTTTACATTTTAAACCTAGTAATTGCTTTTTTTTTCAGACAACAGAAAAACGTCTAGCTCTAGACATTGGATGTGCTTGCTGCATTGAAACTAACTTTTATAGCACATCATAAAGCACTTAATTTAAACTTATTTTCTTGAAGTTTTGCAAGTTAATCTTATATGCTCCAGCAGGTTATGCTGTGGTTACATTCTTGAAGGTCAGTACATAACATACAGTTATCTATAAATCATATCAATATTCAGAAAGCTGGGCTGGCAATGGCACATTTCTCCCCTCCCTGAAAACTCAAGCTAGTTTTTCAAGTGACCCTTGAGAAATGTTGCTTGAGAGGGTTCAGCCTATCTGGGAATACCTTACCCCATTCCCTGTCTTGAGAGCCCATCTGCACTGGCATTGCTAACCCCACTGCGGTGCTGCACTGTTATATCATATGCTTGCAACCCTAGGCTCCACCTTAGTAACTTGGCATTTTGCTGGCTGGCTTGATGTAACCATGTTAAGGGATTGTGGTCTGTAACCACAGTGAATTTCCTTCCATACAGATAAGGCTGAAATTTCTGCAGTGCCCACACTATGGCTAGACATTCCTTTTCTACAGCTGCATAGCATTCTCCCTAGGTTGGAGCCTATGGCTGAGATATACCACTGGGTGCTCTTCTCCCTTTGAAGAGACCTAGCTAAGTACAGCTCCCACCCTATGGTTTGAAGCATCCACCTGCACAACAAATTATTTGCTATAATCTGGACTGGCTAACACAGGGGTTCCTCCCAAAGCTCCTTTAAGCTTCTGGAATGCCTGCTCACATGCTTGGGTCCACACAACCTTATCTGGCCTGTTTTTCCTTATCAGATCTGTGATGGGAGCAGCTATGGTACTATAACTGAGGACAAACTTTCTGTAGTACCCTGTCATCCCTAAGAATGCCTTCACCTGTTTTTGGTAACATGCCTGAATGGCTTCCACTTTGTGAGGTTCTGGCCTGATCTTACCACCCCCAGTCTATAGTCCAGGTAGGAGACCTCTGTCATACCCATCTGACATTTGCTTGGCTTAATGGTCAACTCTGCCTTCTGTAGTCTGCCCAGCCCAGCACCTCCCTGACATGCTGAAGGTGCTCTTGCTAGGAATGGTTGTAGACAGCAATATCATCTAGGTAAGCAAGGGCAAAATCTCTTGCTCCTGCTAGGATACAATCTAAAAGCCTCTGAAAAGTCGCTGGGGCATTTGCCATCCTAAAGGGTATCTTTGTGAACTCATACAAGCCAAAAGGAGACACAAAGGCTGACCTCTGTCTAGCACTGTGAGTCAAGGGCACCTGCCAGTAACCCTTGGTAAGATCAATAGTGGTAAAATACTTAGCCTCAGCCAGCTGCTCTAAGACTTCTTCTGTCCTAGGCAAGGGGTAAGCATCTGACTCTGTGTGACTATTTAATTTCCTGTAGTCTACACAGAACCTGGTGCTGCTATCCTTCTTTGGTTCCAGCACAACTGGGGAGGCCCAGGGACTGCTGGACTCCTGAAGTACCCCTAGTTCCAACGTTTCTTGTATCTCCTCCCTCAGAGTTTGTCTAACTAGTCAGGCACCTTGTAAGGGGCCTGCTTAATAGGCCTTTGGGGTCTTGTATTCACATGGTGCTGCACCAGGTGGGTGCACCCTGGTTTCCCAGTGAACATGTTCCCAAACTCCTGTAACACTGCTTGGATTTCTCAAACCTGGGTAGGGGATAGCTGCCGGGACATTGCTACCCCTTCCACTGAGGTGTCAGTCCGAGCCTCACCGAGGAGATTAGTCACCAGATCCCCCTCAGACTCCTCCTGCTATCCACTGCAAATATTCAGCACAAGGGCCTCCCTATCATGGTATGGTTTCATCATGTTAACATGGTACACTTTGTGTCCTGCCTTCTGCCAAGCAGTTCTACCATGTAATTACCATCGCTAACCTTCCTTACCACCTTGTAGGGTCCCTCTCAAGCTGCCTGCAGCTTGTTGTGTCTGACAGGAATGATAACCATTACCTACTGCTCTACAGCATACTCTCTAGCTTGAGCATTCCTGTCATACCAGATCATTTTCTGCTATTGGGCTTCTGCTGGGTTCTCCTGGGCCAAGTCCATGAGTTCCCTGAGCCTTGTCCTGAGGTTTAGGACATATGCCACAACACTTACCTTCCCACTCATCTCGAATAAAATCTAGAGGTCACCTCACCCTATGCCATACAACTCAAAGGGTGAAAAACCTGTGGATTCCTGAGGCACCTCTCTGTAAGCAAACAACAGATGGGGCAAATATTTGTCCCACTCCCTCTTAAACTGGTTTGGAAATGCCCATAGGATCATCTTGAGTGTAGAGTTTAACTTCTCAATCAGACCATTAGTCTGGGGATGGTAGGGGGTTGTCTTTAGGTGCTTCACCCCACAGTGCTTCCACAGACAAGCCAGCAGGTCTGACATGAAATTGGCATCTCTGTCAGTCAGTATTTCTTTTAGGAAACCTACCCTGCTGAAAATCTCTAACAAAGCATTTGCCACCTGTTCTGCCTCAATGGAGGACAGAGCCATTGCCCAGGGTATCTGGTAGCATAATCTACTACCACTAAGATATACTTTTTCTCTGTGGAACTTGGGGTACTCAGAGGCACCACAATATCCATAGCTACCATCTGAAATGGCTCCTCAATCACAGGCAAAGGCATCAAAGGAGCTCTCACCTTGTCTCATGCCTTGCCTACCTTTTGGCACTGTTCACAGGTTCTGCAGTATCCTGTTACATCTCTGGAAATTTCAGGCCAATAGAAGTTCTGCATAATATGTCTCTATGCACATTTTATGCTCATATCATCTGCAAAGGGAATATCATGGGCTATGGCTAGAAGTGCCAGATGGTAGGCTCTGGGCACGACCAACTGCTGTATTCTCTCACCCTCTAGCCCTCCCTCACATGTCCACTCTCTGTACAGTAACCCTTTGTCCCAGTATACAGATCCCACCTTCCCTTGAGAATCAGGTGCCTCACTAGCTAACTCCCTCAGGCCTCAAAATTTAGGGTATGAGAGCTGAGCCTGTTCAACTCTCTCTTAGTAACCCTTCCCAGCTCCCCTTCCACAGAAAGTCTGGCATCTTTTGACAGCATTGCCTCACTGTCAGGCTGGGTGCTACTACTACTCACCTCTACCCTTGCAGTCACTCTGTCCAAGGGAACATCAGTACTCACAAGCAGCTGTGGCTCACCTTCAGTCTTACTGCTACAGGGTAGCTCCCTCCCTGAAGTAACCACTTCACCAGTCCTGGCTGCAAGTGTGCAGTCTGTCTGGGTTTCCCTTAGGCTACCAGTCCCACATGCTTGTCTCCAAGCCTGACTGCATGTAACTGCATGCACACATGGTACTGAATTATCAGAATCATTCCCTGTCAGGACATCTGCAGGGATACCCTCAAACACACCTACTTGCTGGCTTCCTTTTCCATCCTCTCAGTCAAGGTGAACCTTAGCCAAAGGTATTTGGAATGGGGTCCCTCATAAAACTCTGACTGGAGTAGACTGCCCAAGCAAGTAGTGCTCCTCTTTAGCTATTGCAGGCTTCACAATGGTTAGGTCAGAGGCTTTGTCTCTCTTAGCAGTGACCTCTTTCCCATCCATTAAGAGAGGATATAACTTCTTGTGGTAGTTTGGTACCCTTGTTGTCTCGAGACAAGTTACTGCTGGCATTTTGTCATTCCCATTTACTAGCTCTCCATTCTTTTGTTCCCCACCTTGTCTCAGTGGACATCTATATGCTACATGGCCCCACTGGTTGCATTTAGAACATTTAACCCTTAGTCCTGGACATGTAGCTGGACTATTGTCTTCTCCTGCAACAGGCGGACTCTGTTAGGGCAGTCTGGGCTGCCCACCATGGGTTCCCTTAGACCCATGAGCAGCACTGGGTGCCCCTTTCCTGTGCAGTGATGCCCTGCTTACTAGGTATAGGTCTCCCTTCTTCCCCATCTCGTCTGCAGCATTGCATTGTCTATCAACTAACCAGATTCTCATGTCCTTAGGCAAAGTGCTAAAGGTCTGCCAGCCCTTCAGAAGTGGTGACCTGATATCCACTCAACCACATATGAAAATAAGTTCTTAGTTCAGCAGCATACTCACACACACTTTCATCTGCCTTGTGTCTATGCTCACAAAACTTTTTCCTATAAGCTTCAGGTGTTAACTTAAAACATTCTAAAAGACAGTTCTTTACAACATTATAATTTAAAAATAAAAAAAAAACAAAAGTAACCACAGTGTAAAATATAACTAAAAAAGTCCAAACATACACTGTGAAGCAGTAGGAAACACTTTCAGATTCTGATGAAGTCCCCAGTTTAGGGGATGAAAGCAATCAATCTGTGTCTTTGTATGTTCGAAGAATAAAAACAGCTTGGACTGGAGTTTGGCTGACTGAAAGTGTTTCCTACTACTACACATTGAACATTATAATTTAAACAATCAGTAACAGACAGTTTAGAAATAACAGTTACAGCTTTACCATAGAGTAAAGGGGTCAGGAACTGTACTCAGAGCCCTTGGTCAACATTATACTGTTTATGTATCCTCTCAAACATATAAATGAAACTATCAAAATTATCCCCCTCTTGTAAATTGTGAAAGAAATGTATTGACCTTTGTTGCTTCTGGGGTACGGTTACTCCCTTCCCCATTACCTCCATCACTATGGCGAAGTGTCAGCATCTCCTTTTCATGTTGCCTCTGCCTCTCCTTCTCCTTAGCCTTCAGCCATCACAATTTCTCATTTTCCTCAGCCTCAAGACATCTAAGTTTCTCTGCTGCTTCTATTTCCAAATGCTTGGCCTCCAGCTCAAGTCTGTAACTCCAGATGGATTTTTAAGTCCTCTGTGCAAAGGTTGAGCTGTCCATTTTCTGAGAGTTGTACATCTCCATGGCCAGTCTCATTGTCCTCCTGGTTGCTATTATCTGATACAATTGTGACTAAAGCTGCAATCATGTTTGCTTTAGTCAGGTTGGCATGCACCAGTCCTTTAGCCTTGCACACTTCAGCCAACTGGCTCTATGTCTGCTTGCCATACTCCTCTGCTGACATGCTTGCCTGCTCTCCCTGACTAACTAAGCTAACAAAAAAATAAATAAAACAATTGTGGTATGAACTCTGAATGTTCACTGCATGGCCGATTGAGAGTACAAACACCTTCAGTGACCACTGTACATAGGCTACAGAAATTCAATATCCACACCACTACAAGCCAATTTATATGCTATGTGGCTAACTCACCACTGTCAACCAATTAATATGTGATGTGGATATCCCACCACTCTCCACCAATTAATATGTGACACCCCTGCACTGGCCCAGTAGTCAAGGAGCCTCAATTCTCACCACTGGCAACAGTGAGGGATTTACACATTGGGAGGATTACAAGTCCACACACAGTAAAGCATAATTTCCCTTAAGAGCATACATATATCACAGCCAGTCTGGGGCTGGTTTCTCCCTCTTTCTTCAGATCCCCACTATGACTTCTCACTGGCACAGCTATAAGGTTAAGATTTCAGTGGAGTGGCCAAGCGAAGACCTCCAGCACCCTCTCTGTCCAGCCAGTGTTTTGTGTCCCTGCACAAGTAGCTGACACACACACAATTTGAAATTTGATTTTCATGCAAACACACACACACACACACACACACACACACACACACACACACACACACACACACTTGGGAAAGGCTGGCACAGGTTTACTAGCTATGCCCCCTTCTGCCCAGACTATAAGGAAGTTATCACTGCCACCAACCCCTACTTATCAGCTACTATAAAGCCCTTACAAAGGGCGTCTGATCCTATTGTGTAATGTTACTATTATCCAAAGGGTAGTCTGACCAAGCAAGGCTATTGTAGTGGCCTGCACATTGTCATCAAATACATATGCAAGTACTCTAAGAGTTTAAATATCTGTCACAAATACCAGCCACAAAGATAGGTTTAAACATATTTAATAATAAATAATAATAGAGCAAGACAATACTCAGAAAACAAACATAGTTACTTCAGAGTTCAGAATCACAGGAAATATTTTAAAACAACATTGCAGGACAGTCTCAAATAAATACAGAGAACATCTAGACTAATCTTTACTATATTCCTATCTATATCTAAAATAAATCACTGTACTCTGGTTACTTACTATTAGCAAGGCAAGTGCAGATGGTGATGATGAGTGATTTTTCTAGGTCAAAGAATAAATACAAAATGCATAGTCTCTCTCTGAGAGAGTTCTTAAATTAATATCAGACATTACTGCTGGGTTAGCTTAGATAACATCACTCTTTGTCACCTGACTTCAGTTCCCAGGCAAAACAGAAACTTATAGCATTTTAATATCTCCATGTGAGAAGTACGTATCTCTCAGATGTGCAGCTGCTAGGAAGTCATAAAGCAATCAAACACTTTACATTTTAAACATCTTTTCAGAAAATAGAAAAACTTCTAGCTCTAGACATTGTGTCTTCTTGCTGCATTGAAACTAACTTTTATAGCACATCATAAAGCACTCAATTTTAACTTATTTTCTTGAAGTTTTGTTAGTTAATCTTCTATGTTCCAGCAGGGTATGCTGTGGTTACATTCTTGAAGCTCAGTACATAACATACAGTTCTGTATAAATCATATCAATATTCACAAATGACATAGAATTATTTACAAAATTCTAGATAGTTGGGCTGACAGTGTCACACAAAGATTTTTAATCTTGCTGGAAACAAAATAAGGCAATCTAATGTCACATATTTTAGGAAACTTACTAGTGGTAAGAAAGCTTTATTTTTTATTTTATATTTTACTGTCTATGCACAGTTATTGTCAAATCAGATAAAACTGACAGAAATACCAATTTACAGAGGAGCATTTACCCAGGCAGTTCTGATAACTAATTCTTTATTTGCACGGAAGAGGAATTTACCAACTAAAGAAGAAGGAGGGACTCCTTCCTTAGTTGAATGTTTCATGAGATATCTATGGGCTCTCTCTCTCTTCAGTATAGGACAGGGCTTTCTGAAGCCTAATGGCACTTTCTCATGTAAAATGTGTGCGCAATGTCCCTGGATGGCTGACACTGCAAGTGTTTTTTATCGAAGCTAGGGGAAAAGAAATAATAAGCAAGACTCACAATACTTGTGATTCTGCGGGAGTGGTATATATTGCCATATGCAAAGTTTGTTCCAGTTTTTATGTTGGCAAAACTGAAAGGAAGATTAGAAGAAGAATATATGAACATGTTAATGATATAAAAAACAGGAAAATTACTAATGCATTATATAAACACACACTCACCTGCCCCCCAGCAAAATATACTTTTTTATTATAGAAAAAGTTCAGAAAGATGAGAAGGGTGGTTTATGGGAAACAAAGATTGAATATCGGGAACTATATTGGCAGATTATTCTTGAAGCCAATAGGTCACCAGGTTTAAATGATAATGTTTCCCTTACACCAATTTTAAAGATGAGGGCTGCTAGACTTTAATGGTTACCACCTAATTTTTAGGTATATATTTTTAGACACTTTTTATACATTTTAACACCAAATTTATTTTTATATATTTTATGGGTATACTATCCTGTATTTAACAATAGATATTTTAATAGATTTTAATAGCATTTTAGTATTTTTTCTTTTATGTTATACAAATATTTACCTATTTAATTATACTGACCCTATTTATTAGAAATTCCTTCTCCACAATATTTTGTACATTTCAGGTTATATATTAGTATACATTTTTAGAACATTTTCAATACATGTTAGTATTTTTCAATATATATAAATATTATTTAATATATACATAGTCACATTGTTCCCATTTAGTTTTATGTGGCATGTTATTTCTACAATTCTTGCTATTTTCATTTTTGCCAATAGATGGGAGTGTTGCAATAACTTTTATAGTAGAGTAGTTTGAATCATTAATTTTTTATGAATTCATCTGTTACAATTTTAATATGGAATTTGATTTATAAATCCCTGAACCCCTGTGAAAATATCATATCATTTCATTTCATTTAATACAATTTATTTACCATATTAATACTGATTTGATCTTGAGTTCATTTCATAATGCATTTTACGAAAGCACTTTATATATTCATGAGATGCTTTTCTATTGGCTTATTTGAATTTTGGTACGCTATATATGTGTGTTTTTGACAATGTCTACTTGTCTGATGAAGTCTGCTTTACTGACGAAAAACGCGTTGTGTTCGACTAGCGTTTCACGCTTTGTGTTTGGATCATTCAATAAAATTTTGGTATTTTACTTCAGCTGTCTGGCTTCTCCTCTACACAGTGCTTTTTGTGTAATTACAGGAAGTTGTTACACATGGTATAAGATTTGGCAAGAACATTATCAAGGAAGTAAAATTTAGGAAAGAAAAGTATATTCACAGATATCAGAGTTGTAAAAAGTAGATATACATATTATAGAGGAACACACAATTACACATAAATTTCACAGCCTACAAACTTGACAAGTACATAAACATGTATGCCAGTGGTGTACAAGGCAAAGAATCCTAGTTCCATGCTGACTGCAAATAGAAAAGTACTGTTACTAATGGAGTACGTGATAAACCTACAGTCTCACTGGAGGATGGCCCCTACTGCTGTGAGAGTGGGTCATTCGAAGGAAGAGAGGTGGATACTGTCACACAAACATGAACTGGACTAACAAATTTAAGGATGTAAAACTTAAGGGAACTTGAGCCATAAGACTAAGCAGAAGACATGTGTAGGTTCGCAAGGAACGTCAATGCAACAACTCCAGACGGAGTCTAATTTTAATGCAAGTTTTGGGGGCCAGTAACACCAAGACTGGAATGGCATATACAGGTGAAGTCTGGAGCTCAAGATCTATATGCCACAGAGCTCCTGTGGTAAGGTTTTAGGATCTTCCTCACCTTGAGGGCACGTAAGAAGGATGCTGACTGAACAGAGTGTTTATTTGGTAGTGAACTAACAGACAACAACAGAAAGAAACAGCAAAGTGGCTCTCCTTTGTGTTTGAACTATGTTATCAAGGAGACTTAATAAGTAAGGAAGTTCATTTTAAGTTTAGCCAATGTCCTCCAAGGTGAGAATTAAATTCTCTACCTTGTGTCTGTGAGGTAAACACCTTATGCCAACCCCTAAGGCAGACAGTGCAGCTGTCTGTAGAATACTCAGTGGTTTAATCGTTTAGAAGACCTGGAAGCAAATCTACATTCTTGAGTGTCCCACCTGGTAGTTATGCAGACAGAATATGGTACAAAACAAGGGAAGAGCATGGACCCCTGGTAATATATAGGCACATATCTGTGGTAAAACTAACAAACGATTTATAGGCAAGATCAATTTTCATATTCAGGATCTGCTACACAAATGTTAGTGGTCCATCTTTTGTGATATCTAAGTAAATAAAAATGCATAATTGTAATAGAAATACTAAAAGATATATATTTTACTGAAAGCAAGGCAATATTAACTTATGCAAAGCTGCAGAGAAAGGGATTCATTCTATAATGTGAATGACCTAAAATTAGGTATCATTCAAAGTATTAGAGGGCCTGCCAATATTACAATTCAGCCCCAGAGGCCAGTTGTTCTGTCTTGGGATTGCAGAGGTGATAAACCACATAAGGATCACTCCTTGGATGAGGCCATGAGCATAACATGCAGGATACAACAGAGGAATGACTGTCATGTCCTACACTGCAACACAGGAACATGGTGACTGCATGCTAACGTCAGTGACCTCAGGAATGGCCTGGGTGACAGATAACTGTCATGTCCTACACTGCAACACAGGAACATAGTGACTGCATGCTAACGTCACTGACCTCAGCAATGGCCTGGATGACAAATAACTGTCATGTCCTACACTGCAACACAGGAATATGGTGACTGCATGCTAATGTCACTGACATCAGGAATGGCCTGGGTGACAAATAACTGTCATGTCCTACACTGCAACACAGGAACATAGTGACTGCATGCTAACGTCACTGACCTCAGGAATGGCCTGGGTGACAAATAACTCTCATGTCCTACACTGCAACACAGGAACATGGTGACTGCATGCAAACGTCACTGACCTCAGGAATGGCCTGGGTGACAAATAACTGTCATGTCCTACACTGCAACACAAGAACATGGTGACTGCATGCTAATGTCACTGACCTCAGCAATGGCCTGGATGACAAATAACTGTCATGTCCTACACTGCAACACAGGAATATGGTGACTGCATGCTAATGTCACTGACATCAGGAATGGCCTGGGTGACAAATAACTGTCATGTCCTACACTGCAACACAGGAAAATGGTGACTGCATGCTAACGTCACTGACCTGAGGAATGGCCTGGGTGACAAATAACTGTCATGTCCTACACTGCAACACAGGAACATAGTGACTGCATGCTAACGTCACTGACCTCAGGAATGGCCTGGGTGACAAATAACTCTCATGTCCTACACTGCAACACAGGAACATGATGACTGCATGCTAACATCACTGACCTCAGGAATGGCCTGGGTGACAGATAACTGTCATGTCCTACACTGCAACACAGGAACATGGTGACTGCATGCTAATGTCAATGACCTCAGGAATGGCCTGGATGACAAGTAACTGTCATGTCCTACACTGCAACACAGGAACATGGTGACTGCATGCTAACGTCAATGACTTCAGGAATGAACTGGATGACAAATAACTGTTATGTCCTACACTGCAACACAGGAACATGGTGACTGCATGCTAACGTCAATGACCTCAGGAATGGCCTGGATGACAAATAACTATCATGTCCTACACTGCAACACAGGATCATGGTGACTGCATGCTAACGTCACTGACCTCAGGAATGGCCTGGATGACAAGTAACTGTCATGTCCTACACTGCAACACAGGAACATGGTGACTGCATGCTAACGTCAATGACCTCAGGAATGGCCTGGATGACAAATAACTGTCATGTCCTACACTGCAACACAAGAACATGGTGACTGCATGCTAACATCACTGACCTCAGGAATGGCCTGGGTGACAAATAACTGTCATGTCCTACACTGCCACACAGGAACATGGTGACTGCATGCTAACGTCACTGACCTGAGGAATGGCCTGGGTGACAAATAACTGTCATGTCCTACACTGCAACACAGGAACATGGTGACTACATGCTAACGTCAGTGACCTCAGGAATGGCCTGGGTGACAACAGGATATTCAAAGAGAAAAAAAATCAGTGTTAGTCGCATTCTTACAGATGTCATCTTCATCTGACTCCTTTCCTGAGCAGGTGACCAGTGCCGCACCAGCTAAGGAAGATTCCTTATGGACCCACCTTGCAGTATGGTATACTGGGGTATCTACTGTCCCACACCTTGCAATAGGGTATACTGGGCTATCTACAGTATTCTCCATAAGATGAAGAACACTGGTGAAAGGAGCAGTTTGAAGGTAGATAGGAAATGTAGGCGCTATTCCTGTCTCACCAAAAATGCAGAAAGTGATTCAAAGTGTGGGGCAGTAGACAAAGAACATAGCAAAGGCTTTAGGAAAATTTAGGAAGACCATCTTTTTAGTCAGCCTGTTGTGGAGACAGATATTGCAAGCCAAAGGGTGCATATCAAAAGAGGTGCCATGTTAAAAGGTGATAGAATCATCAGCACATACATCACAAACCCAAAGACATTTTAGGAGGAGGTCAGACTGTTGATAGAAATAGTAGCCAGGAGGAAGACCGATTACAGAGTCTTAATCCCGTTCAGAGGAAGAGGCTTTCACTTAGTCTGCAAAGATCTATTCTACAGGTGAGAGAACAGTTTGAGATTAGTACCACTTATACCTAAGCACAATAAATAAGTTTAATTAAATATTTTAGAAATAGTTTGCCATCCACAAGGTGAAAAAACATAACATCAATAAAAACTGCAACAATGAACAGTTCTTTATTTATAGCAGTTAGCAACCAGTATAAACACTGTGTTTCTGCTATGTCTTATATAGAAATCATGCAATGACTTTTTTGTGTTATGTTTTAAGAACAATTCCTGGCAACCAATCACAAAAGGTCTCACCAGTCTTAGTCACTTCCACCTTTTTGTAGACACTCTTGCCTCCCTTTATGAGTACCTCCCAAAACAAGCAGAGCCATGCATAATAACCCTGTGTAAACTTGTATCTACACATCCAGTCATCAAGATTAGCCTTAAAGTTGCCAAATTAGTAGTTCGTTTGACCTGTAGTGGTAATTTATTCTATAGGCTGGGAATACATTGAAATAGAAACGTATCCCACCAGTGAGTCTTTGACAGTCTGTGTTTTCAGCAACACAGTCTGTCATTTGCTTCACAAAGATTTTCTCCAAGATTTTTATGTACACACGTAGTATAGCTAAGAGTTAATAATTAGACATGTAGCTTCCCATTTATATGATTGAAGGTAAAATTCTTTAAATCTTCAGATCTGGTGTAAAAAATAACGTAAATGAAAAAGAAATGCTTTTGTCTTTGCTATCTGTGCTGCAATGTGAGGAACTTCACCATCCCATCCAACTAACTTATATCTACTAACTTCAAAGCTATGCACTCTCATAAAAAAGGACATGACTCCTTTCCAGGACTGTGAGGTTATACAGTTGTACCAAATATGTTTCCAGCTGTTTACTATATTAAGCCAGCCAAATGAATATCAGTGGTCGTACTGTACAGAATCTGAATATAGATCACTGTCATATCTCTCAACCTCTAAGCACAAGGAATCTGGAGAAAGCCAAGCATAATAGGGGACACAGGCCCAAATTTATGGACAGATTTTAAAAATTGCCCTTATAAGCTTACAAAGTTGTTAGACTAACAGGTTTTGTATTGGCATCCATTTTTAGAATGATATGAAGTCTGAAACTCAAATATATGTATATAATATATCAATTATTTCATGGCTTCAGTGTTCAATGATTTCAGGAGCAGGCTATAAAATATGAGGCAGAAATCTGGACATCTGCAAAAAATGTGGGCAGTTCAGAAATATGATCACTACGTCCTTGTTTATTCAGGCCAGGACTATTATGATTTGCTTTCCAAGGTGCAAAAGGAAGTCCATTGGTATAAGGCAAGATCAAGGACTAGGAATTCCTTGTTTGAATAGTTTGTACAGATGTCAATGACTGCCATTACCAAAACAGTTTTCTATTCCATTATTTATAGTGAGAGATGACAACATGAGAAAAGTGAAAGTAAGGACGTGTTTTCAAAAAAACAAGTCAGACTAATGGTAAAATGTCATTCACCTACTGGTGACTAATGTAAGTGAGTATTACTGATGAAGTTATCAAAAGAAGAGGCACAGTTGCATCTGATACAATTTAAAACCATCAGCTGCCAGTGTGCATAGCATGAAGCCAACAGAAGACCTTATTTGTGACCAAACATTTTGGGATTTGACTGAGGATCAATCAACGTACATTACAGTATAACATTTTTGGCTTTTCACATTAGTTGTTTACCTTTATCATGCTTTATGCTTTATTTGGCATGTCTCATAGTGTCATAGTGTCATGGGCAGTTATTTTATTTAAATATTGTCTGCACCTTTTAAATGGGACAGACAATTAATAAAGAGTCACTTAATAAACCACTTTGAATTCTTTTAGTGATGACTGAGGTGTGAACATTTTATTCAGGAAGAGCAGGGACTAGAAGGCTTTAGAATACCCTCTGTGCCCCCCATCCCCACCCCAAGCATGATAACTATCTTAACACATTAGCTAAAATCCCCATTAAACCCAATAGCTTTCAACTGTGGGAATTCAAATATCCATCAGTAAACTAGCTGACCTACATTGCCAGTGGTCAGCATGCCCAGTGCTTCCTTAACATAATAAATGCTAAGTCCCTTGTACAAATAGTTTGCCATCCTACTAGGGGCCCTGTCCAAATCATACACATTTCCATATGTATCATCTTCCCTTGTTAAATCAGATTGTAAATTAGTGGCAGTCCCCCTGTAAATACATATTTATTTAGGGGCTTCTCAGATGCAAACCCTCTTCAGTTGTTGTCCTCCAGTGATGGAGCCCACTGCTAAAGCTTATGCCTCTGACCTCTGCATAAATAGTCCCACATAAATAGTTCCATGTAAATAGTTGCATTATCAAGGCAGCCAAGATCTGCACCCAGTATGAGAAATTTAGACGCAAACCCGACAGTGGAATGAATAAACAAATTATAAAACAACAGAAATAAATGACTTAATACTTATAAAAAAGTCCCATTTCACTTACCTTAAGAGCACACTTTAGCAAACTAGTAAAGAGCTTAAGGGAACCATTAGGGAAACTCAAAGCTGCATATAGGTTCATAGGTTGGTATTGGGCTATCTGCCCGAAGGCCAGCCCCTTTAGTAGTTCCCTAGACCCTTGGCCCCTATCCAGTAGTGCTGTTGGTGTGAGCCCCGGTGTGAACTTTCTGTTACCCATCCACTCATCAAGGTTCCTCTTGAAGAGTGATAGTGAGGGGCTCTGTCTTATGTAGATCGGGACCCTGTTCCATAGTAAGGGAAGTCTCTGTGAAGGGAATCTATCCCTCCAGCATGTTCTATATATCCCTAGAGCGTGTAGCTTGAGTAGATTTGGTTTTGCTAAGATGGAGCATGTTCAACAATTCTGGGTTGGACATGGCTCTGTACGTTAGACAGAGATCGCCTCTGAGAAAGTGGTATGCAACAGAGAGCAGACTTAGCTTTTTCAATCGTGCTGCATAGGGCAACTATTTGAGGCCAGTAATCCTCTTGGTTAGGTACCTTTGTGGTCCCTCCAGCTGCTGGAGATGTCTATCCAGGTACATTCCAATTGGTGCATTGTACTCAATAATGGGTCTGATGAGGGAAGAGTAGAGGGGCACCATTACATCCTTAGATCTTGATGCGACCCCTTTCGTGATCAGATGGGTCACATTGAAGGATTTTCTAACCACTTTGGCAACATGGTTATCGAAGGAAAGCTGACTATCTACTTGGGTCCCTAGATCCCTTATTTCTTCTTCAGATTTCAGGGGATTACCTCCTATGTTGTAGTTTGCGGGTACTCTGTTTTTTCCAAAGGGGATTACTACGCATTTTTTTGCATTTAGCTTGAGACCATGGCTTTGACATCATGCATCAGTCTCATTTAGGCCCTTCTGGAGGATCTCCATGTCAGCTGGAGACTCTATTATAGCACCCAGTTTGCAGTCGTCCACAAACTTAGTCAGCCACAGCCCTTCTGTGCTTGCTTGTACTTCTGAGAAGTATATGCCAAACAGGAGGGGCCCCAGGACAGAGCCCTGAGGCACACCACTCATTACTGGTCTGGATTCGGACATAGATCATGCTACTCTTACTTTATGGGATCTGTCTGAGAGCCATTTTGTGATCCATCTTGTGACGTAAGGGTTTATGCCCAGGCTGGTGAGCTTATCAATAATACCTGAATGGGGAATGGTGTCAAATGCTTTAGCAAGGTTAAGGTAAGCCATGTGTACCTCCTTTCCCTTATTTATAGCCTGAGTAACTGTCTCAAAGAAATACACCAGGTTCAGGAGGCATGATCTGTCCTTGACGAAGCCGAACTGTGTGGGGTCCAGTGACTGTAGGTTCCCAATCTCTCCATTTATGAGTTTCATAATGATTCACTCCATAGCCTTACAGATCAGACTGGTCAGGCTTATTGGTCGGTAGTTCCCAGGGTCAGTTGTGGCCCCACCCTTGTGTAGCGGGACCACCATTGCCGTGCGCCATTCTATGGGCACATATCCTGTGGAGAGGCTGAGACTGAACAGGGTATTAAGATGCGGGGTTAATTCTGTTTGGAGCTCGCGTATGACACAGCCTGGGACACCATCTGGTCCCATGGAGGCAGTGTTTTTAGCTTTAGATCAAGCCTTGTTAACCAACATATCAGTAATAATTGGACTTACGCAATCCCCTAGAATGGTAATAGGCCCTGTAGGTGGTGAGCGGGGAGAGAAATTTGCACTGAACCTGTCAGCCAAGATGTTGGCAATATCAGAAGGGTCAGTGTATTTTGTTCCATTTTGTACTAGCTCAGAACAGACCTCAGCATTGCCATTTAGGTTTTTGACGTAGCCATAGAAGGCCTTACTGTTATCCTTGGCAACTTTCTTTTCAAAATTAGCTTTAGTTGACTTGATGAGGGCCCTCAATTTCTTACTAATTCTGATCAGGGATGATTTTTCTACCTGGGATTTGGCCTTTTTTTGTATAAGTCTCCCTCCTTTTATTGTAAAGTTTGCTTATGGCCCGGGCCCACCAGACTGGTTTCTTCTTGCTTGAGGAAGGAGTCTTGGTTTTATTTGGGATAGCACGGTCCATGCAATCCTGAAGATGCATATAGAGTGCCTTGGTGTAGGATTCCGCATCCTGGATATCATTATCCTTCTGCAAGGGAATAGTGAAGCTTTCCACTTCAGATGCAAGTAGTTTGAAGTTTGCTTTGGAAAGGTTTTTGACTATGGTTTCTTTGATTGGGAGAGGTGGAGGAATGAGGATGTATTTAAAATAGCCAATAAAAACAAACATAGCTACAAACCCTTTTTTTTTTACTATGTCAGGACATTTAAGAACTAACACTCAACAATGTTTGGAGCAATTCCACAGTAATACTGCCCCTACTGATGCAGAAGAAATAGCTTTTATCTTAGCTGACAAATTTAGTGCCAAACTTACTCTGTCTACAGTTATCACAATTCCACAGTCACAGCTGACCCTTGAAAATTACTATGGTAGAAGTCCTGTTAGCCCTCCCAAAAGTTAAGAATACCTCAGTCATAGTCTGAGATAACATGCCAGGTTACCAGATTATAATTACCAGATATGGACTGTCGGAAACTCTTTCTTAACCTTGTTAATCAAAGCCTCTCCACTGGTTACATTCCTAATCCCTGGAAAACAGCAATTGTAATGCTGTGGCATAACAGTTAGCTAGTAAGTGACCCTGATAACTAACATAAGGGTTACCTAGTAAGTGACCCTGATAAATATATTCACATTAGTCTCATTAGTCATTTATGTGAAGCTCTGGAACATTTATCTCAGACCTCTTTAATCTGGACATTGAAAATTTGTTAACCATTGATGTTCATCAATTTCTCTTTGTGAAAGAAAGGTCCTGCCTCTTTAACCTGATTTATCAAAGCACTTGATAGTGTTTGCACAGTACGCACTGCTTGTCTGGACCTGGTCATGGCCTTTGACACTATTCCACATGCAAGCATTATTGACAAGACTTGTACACCTAATTATAAAGTCATACATTGTACAGTGGATAGATAATTGTTTACCTGACAAAACCTGTATAGTTAGAGTTACAGGCACCACTTCTGAAAGCAAAAAAGTTACTAGTGGTACAGTTTGTGCAATAAGAATAAAGAAACATAAAGAGAAGAATTCAGCTGGAGAAGAAAGAGATAAATACGGGACAGGAAGCAGGTAAATTGGAGAAAAAAAATTCAAAAGAGAGCTATATGTGATGGAAGGCATTCTCAGGGAGAACACGTGGACATTAAGTACTGAGGCGTGGCTGTAACTCAGGTTGGAGGAAGAAGATCACAGTGTAGCCAACATTAGTGGTACCCTGGATATCTGGGTCACAGGACACTGAATTTCAGCATGTGGTACTGTAGACTAAAGTGACAGAAAGGAGGGGAGCAGGCAGAGAATAAGGGGAGCAGTATGGTGGTATTGGGAGGAAGGATGGAAGGAGGCTTTCAGTGAAACATGCATAACAATACCAGCAGGAAAGAAACAGATTTAATAACAGATGTATATCAGGCACATTAACATCAGTTATCATTAAGATACATTTCCTAGAAGAGGTGTGTCAGTTTAGTTCAAGAAAACATCAGAGATGTGAATGTCATTCAGCTATAAGCTAAACCACCTACCAGTGGAGCTTTTCTTTACCTAAGTCTCTCTCCCTCTCTTTTTTCTTTCACTTTGTTTGAAAGACTGACATCTGGATTAGTAAGCACCTCATTTAAAATATTTCATGTTCACTTATTTGTTATTCATATGTAAGTACAAGGTAGTTGACTTTGTGGATAATTTTAAGCCTAGCCTATTTCCCTCAAAGTTGAGAATTCAGTCCAGTACCTTGTGTGCTTGAGCTGAACACCTTAACTATTATTCTTACCACCAACACTTAAACACTCAGTAACCCAAGGTGGGAATCAAATCCTGAACTTTATGGTTGTAAGGTGAACACCTTAACCACTATGCCAACCTCCCTCAGAAGCATTTGACCGTTGCTTTATCTTTTTCAAGGTCTCATAGGATTCATATATCTCTAGGCACGCAGTGGGAGTACAGCAGATATGCAGGGCTGGACAGGACAAAAAGACAGCAGTCCATCACAGAATTCCCACAAAAAATAAGCACCAAACCAATGAATTCAGAATAAAATACAAACAACATGTTTTTTCAGGAGGCTAGAGCTGACTGTGTTTGGAACCATCAGTTTCTTATCACAAAGTTTAGAATTAAATTAAAGAAAACAAGAAAAACCTCCAGGCCATCTTTAGATTAAATTAGAGAAAAAAAGAAGAGTCCCACTGCAGCTAGCTATAATCCAAATAATAATCTGTAAGAATATGCAATAGGGGACATAATGGATTAGACCTGGCGGATAGGCTGCCTGAAGAGCTATGCACAGCAGTTTGTGATATTGTCCAAGAAGTGCAACAATATTATTCCAAACAGAAAGAAGATCAAGAAGGCAAATGGCTGTCTGTGGGGGCTTTAGAAGCAGTTAAGGAAAGAGGAAGAGCAAAATGCTATAGTGATAGGGAGCATATATCAAACTGAATACAGAGTTTCAGAGAACAGCAACAGGAGATAAGGAGACAGGGACGTCAGCAGGCATACAGAATGTACACAATGGGGTTGGGAGGGTGGCTTAATGGTTAAAGTGTTTGCCTTATAAACACAAGGTGCAGGGTTTGAGTCTCACAAGGGATAATTAGCTAGGCTTAAAATGGCTCACAAGGGCAGTCAGCCTAGTACTAATCTATAAACCTATAGCATACACCTGGCTAGCGAGAGAGTAGCAAAAATGTCAGAGAAAAAAAAATTCCTAAAATTCTTCCCTCCCAAGTCCTAACTGAAAAGCTTATTGTCTGACTGACTTGCAAGCATGGGGGAAGGGGGAGTAGTGACATGACTGGACTGCAAGAATTACATTTTTTTTACTTTATTATTATTGGCTGCAAGTGTATTTGGTGGGCTCTTAATTCCTGTTAATACATCTGCAGTAAATTAGTTTTCCCTTTCATTTCTTACGTTGCTGGGAACTGAGGAGTTCCAGATCAATTGCATCGAGATAGCGACTTAATCTGATCATGGAGTCTTCTGTCCATAACACAAGGAGTAGCAGCTGAGGATATTTTCCCTTTTTGAGGAGGAGTTCATAGGTTCATAGGTTCATAGGTTGGTACTAGGCTATCGGCCCTAAGGCCTATACAAGCCTAGCCATAACAATTCCCTAGATATTTCTTCCCACAATGTTTACTTCCCCGGACCCCTGTCTAGCAGGGCGACTGACATGATCCCTGGGGTGAATTTCCTTTCTCCCATCCAATTGTCAAGATTCCTTTTGAAGATAGCCAAGGAGGTGCTCTGCTTGACATGTATGGGCAGTCTATTCCAGAGTATGGGGAGTCTCTGGGTCAGGAACCTATCCCTCCAGCATGTTTTGTTCATTGTGATGGCAAGGTTTAGATCCCTGGAGCATGTGGCTCTGAGGGACTGGGATTTCTTTAAGAGGAACATGTCCAACAGCTCAGAGTTTGACATGACCCTGTATGTTAAGCAGAGATCACCTCTGAGTAGATGATATGCCACAGAGTATAGCTGGGTTTTTTTTTAGACAGTCAGCATAGGGCATCTGCTTTAGGCCTGTGATTCTTTTAGTGAGGTATTTATGCGGCCTTTCCAGCTGTTGCAGATGTCTTGTGAGATACATACCAAATGGGGGGGGGGGTTGCACTCTATAATGGGTCTAATGAGGGATGAGTACAGTGGGACAATGACCTCCTTTCTTCTGGATGAAAAGCCCTTAGTGATGAGGTTTGCCACATAGAAGGATTTCCTGACTGTTGTGGCAATGTGGTTATCGAAGGTGAGAACACTGTCCAGCTGTGTCCGTAAGTCTCTCATCACACTTTCAGTGTTTAGTGTACTGCCACCTATGTGGTAATTCATGGGTACATGTTTTTTCCCAAAGGGGATAACTATACATTTATTGGCATTAAGCTTGAACCCATGACTCTGGCACTAAGCATCTGTTTCTGTAAGGCTCTTTTGCAGAATATCCACATCATTTGGGGATTCAATAATGGCTCCCAGTTTGCAGTCATCTGGGAACTTTGTTAGCCAGAGTCCCTTAGTGTTGGCCTGTACTTCAGAGACGTAGATGCCAAACAAGAGTGGTCCCAGGACTGAACCCTGAGGTATTCCACTTGTTACTTGTCTAGAGCTGGATTTGGAGTCGGCTACTTTTACAGTGTGGGTTCTGTCAGTAAGCCAGTTGGCAACCCATTGAGTGACGTAGGGATTTATGCCCAGCTTAGTAAGTTTATCTATGATTCCAGAGTGGGGGATGGTGTTGAAGGCCTTGGCAAGGTCCAGATAGGCTATGTGGACCATCCTACCCTTGTCCACAGCTCTGGAGACTGATTAGAAGAAGTCAATCAGGTTCAGGAGACAATATCGGCCCTTCACGAACCCAAACTGGGTGGGGTCCGGTGTTTGTGTTGCCAGTGCAGTATGGCTTAATGTCCATACTAAACACTAGTACAAGAGAGTCACTGTGTTTTGTCAGTGTGTACACCCTGTACATCTGTAGCCTGCTGAAATTTGCCTGGATATCATTATCCTTCTGCAAGGGAATAGTGAAGCTTTCCACTTCAGATGCAAGTAGTTTGAAGTTTGCTTTGGAAAGGTTTTTGACTATGGTTTCTTTGATTGGGAGAGGTGGAGGAATGAGGATGTATTTAAAATAGCCAATAAAAACAAACATAGCTACAAACCCTTTTTTTTTTACTATGTCAGGACATTTAAGAACTAACACTCAACAATGTTTGGAGCAATTCCACAGTAATACTGCCCCTACTGATGCAGAAGAAATAGCTTTTATCTTAGCTGACAAATTTAGTGCCAAACTTACTCTGTCTACAGTTATCACAATTCCACAGTCACAGCTGACCCTTGAAAATTACTATGGTAGAAGTCCTGTTAGCCCTCCCAAAAGTTAAGAATACCTCAGTCATAGTCTGAGATAACATGCCAGGTTACCAGATTATAATTACCAGATATGGACTGTCGGAAACTCTTTCTTAACCTCGTTAATCAAAGCCTCTCCACTGGTTACATTCCTAATCCCTGGAAAACAGCAATTGTAATGCTGTGGCATAAGAGTTAGCTAGTAAGTTGCCCTGATAACTAACATAAGGGTTACCTAGTAAGTGACCCTGATAAATATATTCATATTAGTCTCATTAGTCATTTATGTGAAGCTCTGGAACATTTATCTCAGACCTCTTTAATCTGGACATTGAAAATTTGTTAACCATTGATGTTCATCAATTTCTCTTTGTGAAAGAAAGGTCCTGCCTCTTTAACCTGATTTATCAAAGCACTTGATAGTGTTTGCACAGTACGCACTGCTTGTCTGGACCTGGTCATGGCCTTTGACACTATTCCACATGCAAGCATTATTGACAAGACTTGTACACCTAATTATAAAGTCATACATTGTACAGTGGATAGATAATTGTTTACCTGACAAAACCTGTATAGTTAGAGTTACAGGCACCACTTCTGAAAGCAAAAAAGTTACTAGTGGTACAGTTTGTGCAATAAGAATAAAGAAACATAAAGAGAAGAATTCAGCTGGAGAAGAAAGAAATAAATACGGGACAGGAAGCAGGTAAATTGGAGAAAAAAAAATTCAAAAGAGAGCTATATGTGATGGAAGGCATTCTCAGGGAGAACACGTGGACATTAAGTACTGAGGTGTGGCTGTAACTCAGGTTGGAGGAAGAAGATCACAGTGTAGCCAACACTAGTGGTACCCTGGATATCTGGGTCACAGGACACTGAATTTCAGCATGTGGTACTGTAGACTAAAGTGACAGAAAGGAGGGGAGCAGGCAGAGAATAAGGGGAGCAGTATGGTGGTATTGGGAGGAAGGATGGAAGGAGGCTTTCAGTGAAACATGCATAACAATACCAGCAGGAAAGAAACAGATTTAATAACAGATGTATATCAGGCACATTAACATCAGTTATCATTAAGATACATTTCCTAGAAGAGGTGTGCCGGTTTAGTTCAAGAAAACATCAGAGATGTGAAGGTCATTCAGCTATAAGCTAAACCACCTGCCAGTGGAGCTTTTCTTTACCTAAGTCTCTCTCCCTCTCTTTTTTCTTTCACTTTGTTTGAAAGACTGACATCTGGATTAGCAAGCACCTCATTTAAAATATTTCATGTTCACTTATTTGTTATTCATATGTAAGTACAAGGTAGTTGACTTTGTGGATAATTTTAAGCCTAGCCTATTTCCCTCAAAGTTGAGAATTCAGTCCAGTACCTTGTGTGCTTGAGCTGAACACCTTAACTATTATTCTTACCACCAACACTTACACACTCAGTAACCCAAGGTGGGAATCAAATCCTGAACTTTATGGTTGTAAGGTGAACACCTTAACCACTATGCCAACCTCCCTCAGAAGCATTTGACCGTTGCTTTATCTTTTTCAAGGTTTCATAGGATTCATATATCTCTAGGCACTCACTGGGAGTACAGCAGATATGCAGGGCTGGACAGGACAAAAAGACAGCAGTCCATCACAGAATTCCCACAAAAAATAAGCACCAAACCAATGAATTCAGAATAAAATACAAACAACATGTTTTTTCAGGAGGCTAGAGCTGACTGTGTTTGGAACCATCAGTTTCTTATCACAAAGTTTAGAATTAAATTAAAGAAAACAAGAAAAACCTCCAGGCCATCTTTAGATTAAATTAGAGAAAAAAGAAGAGCCCCCACTGCAGCTACCCATAATCCAAATAATAATCTGTAAGAATATGCAATAGGGGACGTAAGGGATTAGACCTGGCAGATAGGCTGCCTGAAGAGCTATGCACAGCAGTTCGTGATATTGTCCATGAAGTGCAACAGTATTATTCCAAACAGAAAGAAGATCAAGAAGGCAAACGGCTGTCTGTGGGGGCTTTAGAAGCAGTTAAGGAAAGAGGAAGAGCAAAATGCTATAGTGATAGGGAGCATATATCAAACTGAATACAGAGTTTCACAGAACAGCAACAGGAGATAAGGAGACAAGGACGTCAGCAGGCATACAGAATGTACACAATGGAGTTGGGAGGGTGGTTTAATGGTTAAAGTGTTTGCCTTAGAAACACAAGGTGCAGGGTTTGAGTCTCACAAGGGATAATTAGCTAGGCTTAAAATGGCTCACAAGGGCAGTTAGCCTAGTACTAATCTATAAACCTATAGCATACACCTGGCTAGTGAGAGAGTAGCAAAAATGTCCGAGAAAAAAAAAATTCTAAAATTCTTCCCTCCCCAGTCCTAACTGAAAAGCTTATTGTCTGACTGACTTGCAAGCATGGGGGAAGGGAGAGTAGTGACATGACTGGACTGCAAGAATTACTTTTATTTTACTTGATCAGTATTAGATGCAAGTGTATTTGGTGGGCTCTTTATTCCTGTTAATACATCTGCAGTAAATTAGTTTTCCCTTTCATTTCTTACATTGCTGGGAACTGAGGAGTTCCAGATCAATTGCATCGAGATATCGACTTAATCTGATCATGGAGTCTTCTGTCCATAACACAAGGAGTAGCAGCTGAGGATATTTTCCCTTTTTGAGGAGGAGTTCATAGGTTCATAGGTTCATAGGTTGGTACTGCTATCGGCCTATGGCCTATACAAGCCTAGCCATAACAATTCCTAGATATTTCTTCCCACAATGTTTACTTCCCCGACCCCTGTCTAGCAGGGTGACTGACATGATCCCTGGGGTGAATTTCATATCTCCCATCCAATTGTCAAGATTCCTTTTGAAGATGACCAAGGAGGTATTCTGCTTGACATGTATGGGCAGTCTATTCCAGAGTATGGGGAGTCTCTGGGTCAGGAACCTATCCCTCCAGCATGTTTTGTTCATTGTGATGGCAAAGTTTACATCCCTGGAGCATGTGGCTCTGAGGGACTGGGATTTCTTTAAGTGGAGCATGTCCAACAGCTCAGAGTTTGACATGACCCTGTATGTTAAGCAGAGATCGCCTCTGAGTAGACAATATGCCACAGAGTATAGCTGGGTTTTTTTTAGACAGTCAGCATAGGGCATCTGCTTTAGGGCCTGTGATTCTTTTAGTGAGGTATTTATGCGGCCTTTCCAGCTGTTGCAGATGTCTTGTGAGATACATACCAAATGGGGTTGCACTCTATAATGGGTCTAATAAGGGATGAGTACAGTGGGACAATGACCTCCTTTCTTCTGGATGAAAAGCCCTTAGTGATGAGGTTTGCCACATAGAAGGATTTCCTGACTGTTGTGGCAATGTGGTTATCGAAGGTGAGACCACTGTCCAGCTGTGTCCGTAAGTCTCTCATCACACTTTCAGTGTTTAGTGTACTGCCACCTATGTGGTAATTCATGGGTACATGTTTTTCCCAAAGGGATAACTATACATTTATTGGCATTAAGCTTGAACCCATGACTCTGGCACTAAGCATCTGTTTCTGTAAGGCTCTTTTGCAGAATATCCACATCATTTGGGGATTCAATAATGGCTCCCAGTTTGCAGTCATCTGGGAACTTTGTTAGCCAGAGTCCCTTAGTGTTGGCCTGTACTTCAGAGACGTAGATGCCAAACAAGAGTGGTCCCAGGACTGAACCCTGAGGTATTCCACTTGTTACTTGTCTAGAGCTGGATTTGGAGTCGGCTACTTTTACAGTGTGGGTTCTGTCAGTAAGCCAGTTGGCAACCCATTGAGTGACGTAGGGATTTATGCCCAGCTTAGTAAGTTTATCTATGATTCCAGAGTGGGGGGTGGTGTTGAAGGCCTTGGCAAGGTCCAGATAGGCTGTGTGGACCGTCCTACCCTCGTCCACAGCTCTGGAGACTGATTAGAAGAAGTCAATCAGGTTCAGGAGACAATATCGGCCCTTCACGAACCCAAACTGGGTGGGGTCCAGTGTTTGTGTTGCCAGTGCAGTATGGCTTAATGTCCATACTAAACACTTTAAGTATGAGTGAGTCACTGTGTTTTGTCTGTGTGTGCACCCTGTACATCTGTAGCCTGCTGAAATTTGGTTGGGTACATGCCTGCTGCTTCATGCATGTCGCCTTTGTGGTGTAGTTGCTAATGCTACCTTGCTTGCGTGGATCTCTGTATCTTTCAGGTGAACTTGAATTGAAGGCAAACCGGTCAGACAGATGAGAAGTTTCTTTTGTTGTGTGTGGTGTCGATTACTTGGTTAACAACCAGAGAACAGCAAGTAAAAAATTTAGTGTGTGTTTTTGTGTGTGCGAGAGAACAAAAATGCAATAATAGGGACAGATTTTAAATATTGCTCTAAAACATAAAGTTGCTGGAATAACTGGATTTGTGTGAGCATACATTTTCTGAGTGCATGTGTGTGTGTGTGTGTCCCACACACACACACACACACACACACACACACACACACACACACACACACACACACACAGACGCACACAACCCCAAAATAGGGACAGATTTTAAATATTGCTCTTATAAACATAAAGTTGTAGGAATAACTGGATCTATGTTAGCATGCATTGTGTGTGTGTGTGTGTGTGTGTGTGTGTGTGTGTGTGTGTGTGTGTGTGTGTGTGTGTGTGTGTATGCGTGTGTGTGTGTATGTATGTGTGTGTGAGAAAGAGACAGATTACAAAGGCCCAATGTAAGGGCAGTTTTTAAATATTGCTCTTATAAACATAAAGCTGCAGGAATAACTGGATCTGTGTTAGCATGCCTTAATGTGTGTGTGTGTGTGTGTGTGTGTGTGTGTGTGTGTGTGTGTGTGTGTGTGTGTGTGTGTGTGTGTGTGTCTGTGTGTGTGCGTAAAAGCGTGTGTGTGTGTGTGTGTGTGTGTGTGTGTGTGTGTGTGTGTGTGTGTGTGTGTTGAGGAGGAGGAGAGAGAGAGAGAGAGAGAGAGAGAGAGAGAGAGTAAACAAAAACCCAATATTAGGGACAGATTTTATATATTGCTCTTATAAACTTAGAGATTTATTAGAATAAATGTCTGAAGGATGTGAAATCTGGAAAAAGACCCACAAATGGGGACAGATTCTAAGTTTATAAGAGCAATATTTAGTTGCAGGAATAACTGGATCTGTGTTAACATGCATTTTCTGTGTGTGGAATGTGTGTGACTGGCTACCTTTATGTGGTACAGGGCTTGTTGCAGTGAATCACTGCTACTAAATGCCAGTTAAGAGTGACTGTGGACATCTGAGAAAACTGAATTTTGGTGGGGCAGCATGGATGCATTAGGAGCAGGGTACCGTGGATGCACGGGGTGGTGGTAGCAGTACAAGACCTTGGAGTACAAACTGAGAAAAACCTGTCTACACCCCTGTAAGGAAATACATTTAAATGGGTTGTGCCAACCATCTGAAGGAGAGAGTAGACTATGAAAGAGAAGGGATCTCTTCAGGAAGATTGGCAATACTGAGGGGAATCTCCAGGTAAAAATGTGATTAATGGCAAAAATGTTGGGGGAACCTAACAGAAGGAGAAGATATTGGTGACAGGAATATAAAGAATTCTATAATAAGAACCCTGAATTTGCTGATGCATACAATGGCATCTGCTGTTACCTAGAGCCAGATATCAGGAGGAGAGGAGGTGAATGGGCCCAGAAAGCCTTGCGAATAACAAGGCTGCAGTTAATGATGAAATTCTAACTCAATTGTTTGAATCCAGCACCGTGATGCTTAAATTGTGTTGCTTGAAGTTTTCAAGTGCAAGTTGAAAACACAGCAGTAGCCAATGAACCAGAACATATCAGTTTATATTTCAGTACTAAAAATGCAATGCTAAAGAATGCTAAAATTATTAAATATTTTCTTTTTATCTTGTTTCATATATTCAAGATTCTATAAGCTAGCTATCAGCAGCAAATGGACCAAAAACTGCCAGATGTACAAACTGGTTTAAGAAGGATCAGAAAAATAACACATCAAATATCCAATATCTGCTGGTAATTAAGGGAGTTCTAGAAAAATGTTTACTTAATTTATTGCCTGTTCTAAAGTTTTTTGACTGTGTGGTCCATAATAAGCTGTGGCAAGTTCTTAGAGAAATGGGGATATCTAGTCACCGTACGGCAAGTTCTTAGAGAAATGGGGATATCTGGTCACCCTACGGCAAGTTCTTAGAGAAATGGGGATATCTGGTCACCGTATGGCAAGTTCTTAGAGAAATGTGGATATCTGGTCACCCTACGGCAAGTTCTTAGAGAAATGGGGATATCTGGTCACCCTACGGCAAGTTCTTAGAGAAATGGGGATATCTGGTCACCCTACGGCAAGTTCTTAGAGAAATGGGGATATCTGGTCACCCTACAGCACGTTCTTAGAGAAATGGGGATATCTGGTCACCCTACAGCAGGTTCTTAGAGAAATGGGGATATCTGGTCACCCTATGGCAAGTTCTTAGAGAAATGGGGATATCTGGTCACCCTACAGCAAGTTCTTAGACAAATGGGGATATCTGGTCACCCTACAGCAAGTTCTTAGAGAAATGGGGATATCTGGTCACCCTATGCAAGTTCTTAGAGAAATGGGGATATCTGGTCACCCTACGGCAAGTTCTTAGAGAAATGGGGATATCTGGTCACCCTACTTGCCTTTTGAGGAATGTAGGACAAGAAGTAACAGTAAGAACAAAATATGAAATAACTAACTGCTTCATAATTTGGAAGAAAGTGTGACAAAGCTGTATATGGCATCCTTCTTATTTAATTTCTGTGCTACATATATCATGCAAAATGTTGGATTAGAGGAACTGAATGTTGGAAGTAAAATTGCCATGATAAATATTTACAACTTGACATGTGCCAATGAAACCAGAGAACCTTACAGCTGCTCAAGCCTCAGCTGCTCAAATTCCACTGATTCACAGCTGATGATTCAAACAGCCCGAACAGGTGCTCAAAATCAAACTTGAGTTCAGAGAAGCACTGCCACAATGGCTGGATGCAATCAAGGCCCCACTGTGGACCAGTTAAGTGGGGAAGGGAAATGGGGTGGCAGACTTTATGTTATTGGGAGGGGGGAATTTTAGGTTAAGAGAGAGGATTGGAAGGTTAACTTTAGGGAGGTGAGGGGGATTTTAGGTTCAGGGAGTGACTGGGAATCAGCAGAAGGCTAGAGCTGGAGAGTGAAGGGGGATTTTAGGTTTAGGGAGAAATTGAGAGTAGGGGAGGTTAGAAAGTGGAGGGAAAGAAGATTTGGGGTTTAGGGAACAATCAGGAGTTAGGTGAAGGTTAGGGTTAGGGAGGGAAGGGGAATTTTATGTTTAGGAAAAGGTCAGAAGTTAGAAGGTTATGGTTAGGAAAGAAAAGGGATGTTATGTTTAGGGAGTGATCAGGAGATTAGTGTTGGGGGGGTTTAGCTTAAGGGAGTGAACAGATGGGAGTGGTTGTTAGGATTAGGGAGGGAGAATGCTCAGGAGTTTAGGTTTTGGGAATGAGTGAGAATTTTTAGGACTAGGCTCAGGGTTCTGGGAGGGATAGTTAGCCTTCAATTACTAGATATGAATCGAGTCCATGTGATTTAGGGCACTTGACAATATGAGTGAGTGGTAGCAGGGAAGTGTGCCATGAGCTAGGGATGCATGGGCACATGTAATAGACCCATGATAACACTCTGATGCCTGAAAGTGAGGAGGACATGGAGACCCTGTTGATGTAGGAGAAAGATGAAAGCAAAAAACTGTCTTGTTGCTCAGCATAAAAAAGTAAAGTCATGTCACTTAGCCCTATCAATTCTTAGCTAATAGATAGGGAAGGAGGCAGTAACATATTTCATCTTTCTGTGCTCAAATATCTCTGCAGAATGTGATCATAACTGTGAAATTACACTTGCTTCTTGAGAGAAAAGCTGTGACAAATGTGGATGAGATTTTAAAGAGTAAAGAAGAAACATTATCAACAAAGGTGCATGAAGTCAAAGCCATAACTAACATATTACTGTGAGAGATGGGCTATATATAAGGGTGTACATTGGAAAAATTGATGCATTTGAACTGTGGTGAAGATCAAATCCATTGTCACTTAAGGAAATAAACCCAACTTGTTCTGTGAAGTCTGATAAGAAAAACTCAAGAGATTTTGGCCACATGATGCAAATGCAGGATTCACTGGACAACACACTGATGCTTGGAAAGATAGATGGCAAAAGAAGGATTGAGTGGCAGAGGCTGAGGTGGACAGACTGCATTATTGTAGTAATGAATATAAATTTGCAAGGTTCAACAGAGTTAGTTGTTAACAGGCAAGTCTGGCATACTACTGTCTATATGTATATTTATTTGTGGGTGCATTTCATTTTGTTGAACATTCATTTCTCTCTGACAGCATGAAATGCTACTCATTTTATCAAATGATTGGAATTGTTGAATGTCTCTTTTGTTGAAAGTCATAAGTGGGTTTGGGTATTTGTGGGTTAGGGCTAGAAAAACGGTTAGGTAAAGGAGAGATTCTGGTGACCATGTGAGTGTTTTCAGGTAAGGTTAGAGTAGGGATTAGGGTCAGGGTTAGGTAAAGGAGAGATTCTGGTGACCATGTGAGTGTTTTCAGGTAAGGTTAGAGTAGGGGTTAGGGTCAGGTTAGGTAAAGGATAGATTCTGGTGACCATGTGAGTGTTTGCAGGTAAGGTTAGAGTAGGGATTAGGGTCAGGGTTAGGTAAAGGAGAAATTCATGTGTCCATGTGATTGTTTTCAGGTAAGGTTAGAGTAGGGGTTAGGGTCAGGATTAGGTCAAGGATAGATTCATGTGTCCATGTGAGTGTTTGCAGGTAAGGTTAGAGTAGGGGTCAAGATTAGGTAAACAAAAGATTCTTGTGTCCATGTGAGTGTTTTCAGGTAAGGTTAGAGTAGGGGTTAGGGTCAGGATTAGGTAAAGGATAGATTCATGTGTCCATGTGAGTGTTTGCAGGTACGGTCAGAGTAGAGGTTAGGATTAGGTAAATGATAAATTCTGGTGACCATGTGAGTGTTTCAGGTAAGGGTTAGAGGAGAGAATAGATTTGGTGTTTATTTTATTTAACATTTGTTAACTGGGAAAGTCTGACTTGGAATAAGCCAATTTTCAGCGGAGGCCTGGGGAGAAATGATCTAGATGCATGTCTTTATAATGTGGGAGGAAACCAGAGCACCCGGAGGAAAACCAGACGAATGCAGGGAGGACATGCAGACTCCACACAGAAGGCACCCCAGCTGAGAATTGAACCGGAGAACCTTTTGCTGTGAGGTAACAATGCTACTGCTGCATCACTGCACCGTCCAAGTGTTTGCATGAGTGTTTGTGGGTTCATAGGTTCATAGGTTCGTACTAGGCTATCTGCCCTAGGGCATTTATAAGCCTAGCCAGAGTGTGTGTGGCTTTCACCACCCCTTAGGATGAGAATACTACGCCCTTTTAGGGTTTAGTTTACTGTGCCTCTGTCTAGTAGTGACACAGAGATGACCCCCAGGGTAAACCTACGATCTCCAATCCACTTGTCAAGATTTCTCTTGAATAGAGTCAGTGAGGACTCTGCCTAACATGGACTGGGATTCTGTTCCAGAGTGTAGGGAGCCTCTGGGTTATGAATCTGTCCCTCCAGCACGTCCTATTTATTTCTGTGTTGAGGTTTAAGTCTCTTGTTCTCGTGGCTCTGATGGATTTGGATTTTCTGAGGTGGAGCATGTCCATTAATTCCGGATTGGACATGGCCTTGTACGCCAGGCACAGATCACCTCTGAGTAGGCGGTATGCGACTGAATAGAGCTGGAGTTTTTTCAGTCGGGCAGCATATGACATATGTTTAAGACCCTTTATCCTCTTGGTGAGGAACTTTTGGGGTCTTTCCAACTGCTGCAGGTGTCGGGTGAGATACATCCCAAATGGGGCATTGTACTCAATCATTGGCCTGATAAGAGAAGAGTACAGGGCACAATGACCTCTCTTGATCTAGATGTGAAACCCTTCATGATAAGGTGGGCAATATAGAAGGTCTTCCTAACCACTTTGGCAATGTGAGTGTCAAATGAGAGGTTACTGTCAACCTGGGTCCCTAGGTCCCTGATTACCTCTTCCGTTTAATGGATTACCACCTATGTGGTAATTTGTCGGTACCTTGTTTTTCCCAAAGGGTATGACTATACATTTTTTGGCGTTCAGCTTAAGGCCATGGCTCTGGCACCAATTATCCATTTCTATGAGGCCTCTCTGAAGGATGTTTGTGTCCGCTGTAGTATCAATTATGGTGCCCAGTTTGCAGTCATCTGCGAACTTTGTCAGCCACAATCCTCCTATGTTTGCCTGTACCTCGGAAAAATAAATGCCGAACAAGAGGGGTTCCAGGACTGAGCCCTGTGGGACACCGCATGTGACTGGCTTAGAGTCTGACATAGCTCCAGCAACTCTGACCCTGTGGGTTCTGTCCTTGAGCCAGTTTGCAACCCATCTTGTGACATATGGGTTTACATTTAAGCTGGTGAGTTTGTCTATGATGCCCGAATGGGGTATTGTGTCAAAGGCTTTTGCAAGGTCAAGGTAGGCTGTGTGAACTGCCTTACCCTCATCAATGGCCTTAGTGACTGTTTCAAAAAAGTCGACCAAGTTCAAAAGGCAGGATCTGCCCTTGACAAAGCCAAATTGGGTAGGATCCAACGTCTGTAGGTCCACAATGTCTTTGTTTATGAGTTCCATAATGATCCTCTCCATAGCTTTGCAGACCAGGCTCGTCAAGCTTATGGGGCGGTAATTTCCAGGGTCCGTAGAAGCACCGCCTTTGTGAAGTGGGACCACTGTTGCCGTACGCCACTCTTTGGGTACGTATCCTGTAGTAAGGCTAAGATTAAACAGCAGCCTTATGTGTGGGTTTAGTTCCTCTTGGAGTTCATGTAGCACACAGCCTGGGACACCATCCGGTCCCATTGATGCTGTGTTTTTAGCTTTAGAGAGGGCAACTCTCACCTGGGCATCTGAGATGTTAGGGAGGCTACACTCTGCTGGGTTAGTTATTTCTCCTTTTGGGGGGGAGGGGGAGGAGAAATTTGCACTGAACCTGTCTGTCAGAATGTTGGCAATGTCAGTGGGTTCAGTGTATTTTGTGTCATTTTGGACTAACTCTGAGCATATCTGGGAGTTTCCACCCAGGTTTCTAACATAGCTAAAGAAGGCCTTGTGATTGTCTTTTGTGTCTTTTGCGATTTTTCTCTCAAAGTTGGCCTTGGATGATTTAATGAGTGATCGTAGTTTTTTGCTAGTACTGATCACAGATGCCTTCCCTTTTAGGGATTTTGCTCTGTCATGTAGTAGCTTCCTCCTCCTGTTGTAAAGTTTGTTTATGGCTGGGGTCCACCAGACCGGGCACCTGCCTTTGGGGGAATGGGTCTTGGTTTTATTTGGGATTGCATGATCCATGCATTCTTGAAGGTGCCCATAGAAGGCATTTGCAAAGGATTCAGCAGTGTGGTTTGTGGTTTCCACTGGCCCAGGGGCCTTGAAGGATACCACTTCAGTCTTAAGAAGTGTGAAGTTGGCTTTTGAGAAGTTCCTCACTGTGGTCTTTGTGCAGGGGTGGGGGCGATGTGGATTTCCAGTGAGATTAATTTATGGTCTGATCTTACCAAAGAGGGATATACTTCCGGTGTGGAGCATTTTGTCCCCATGTTTGTGATGATCAGGTCTAGTATATTGTCTCCTCTTGTGGGAATGGTGACTAGTATTTCCATTGCATTTGAGTTTATGAATTCTAGGAACCTTTGGGCTAGGGTGTTGGGGCTTGAGTAATGTTCCCAGTCTATGTTTGGGTAGTTGAAGTCTCCCAAAATGATGGTATTTGGAGAGACATTCATACTCTCCAGTGTCTTTAGGAAGGCTGTGTGGGGTTCCTGAGTTTGAGAGGGTGGTCTGTAGCATGCTACAAACTGTAAGGCAGTTTTGCCTATGGTTAGTTGCACCTGGATGGTCTCCGATGCTTCGTGCATTGCCACTAACCTGGAGGTGTGGGTATCTTTGATGAAAATGGATACTCCCCCTCCTCTTGTGGTTCGGTCCAAGTTTTGGGGCTGGAAAGCATGATATGAGGTAAAACCTGATAGTGCTGGGGTGTTCTCAGGAGCCTTGAACCAGGTTTCAGTCACTGCACAGACATCAATGTTCTCCATACTGAGGAGGGCTTCGAGGGCATGCATCTTGAGGTTTAGACTTCTGGCATTGAGCAGCATTACCCTTATTTTTTTTCCACTTGTGTTTTCTAGGGAGGTAGGTTTGTCATTTGAGCCTTGCCTAAAAAAGACACTATGGGGGTGGCAAGAGCCTTGGCCAATATCCGGAAGCCCAGGCGTGACAGGTGCAAGCCATCCCTTGCGAAGCAGCGTGGCTTATCGAGCATGTCATCCCAAGCAGACAGACAGACACTGGATCCCCTTAGAATGACACCAGTAATTAAGCCAATTGTTAAAACTGATCATTTTGTCTTTGTACTGTGGCATCATTCTTGGTGAGGGTAAGATGCTACTCAGGGTCAGGGTCATACCGGCCTGGGCTACATAATCAGAGAGCTCCTCTATGTCTCTTTTCATGTAGTCCAGGGAGGTACATCTCAGGTCGTTCACACCGGCATGTACAATGACTGAGTCATATTTGTACTTGCTGTGGAGTGACCTGAGTGCTTGTGTTATGTGGCGGATTCTAGCTCCCGACAGGCAGCTTACTGTGACCTTTTCCTTGTTCAGTCTGGTGAGCGGGACGTCAGTGTGTCTGACTATGGAGTCACCTATTACAAGTGTGTCTGGCATGTTGGTTGGCCTTAAGGGCTGTGACTGTTTAGCACACTGACTTTGTGAACTATGTGTTGCATGTGCTATGTCTTGAGGTGGTGGTTGCTTGGGTGTCTGCTTTGGAGGCCTCTGTTGTTTTGGTAGATTTTTAATCAGCGCCTCCGGGTATGTTTTTGAGTGTTTATGTAATTGGTTTGCAGTTGTGATAGTTCTATGTGAGACTGGGTTTGTGGTGTGCGTGGTTACCTTCTCCTCCTGACTGGTCTTGCCAGTACTGAATTGAGAGAGCTCAGCCTCCAGTTTGGCTATATAGTTGCATCTCTCGCATATATTTTATTTATTTATTTTTATTTTACATTTGTTGACCGGGCTAGTCCAGCTGGATAATTTCCATTTTCAGTGGAGGCCCGGGTAGAAAAGCTCCACAGATTAAAACAAGGTTATAGAAATTAAACATTTACAATAAATGCCTGTGACACAGACAGTGAGCAACAATGCATACATATTAGTCTAGATCAAGTAATAAAAAACACATAGTGCTATCTACATATTGAGAAAGGCATTAATTCTTTACAGTACAATTATGTGAGGATGGGATATTATAGCAATAACCCACGCCTGGGTGTGGGTAATGCTAAATTTACCCACGGTTGGCGTGGTTTGGTCCCGGTAAGCCCAGGACCAAACAAAGCCAACCGTGGGTAAATTTAGCATTACCCACACCCAGAAGTGGGTTATTGCTATTATACCATGACATTATTTAAGAAAAGAAACTATTACTTTTCTTAAATAATGGCATAGTATAATGCCTGTTTGCTGCCCTTCCGCAGATGTCTGGCATCCGCGTAGTTCTGATGTACTGCGCCTGTGCAGTACATCAGAGCTGTGGGCAAAAGCAACGGAGAAAGCAAGATCTCCGTTGCTTTTTTTGTGTCTCGCTATGTTAAATGAGTTTAACATAGCGAGACAGTTTTAAAATAAGCAACAGACATCTCCGCTGCTTATTTAACTGTCTCGCCATGTTAAACTCATTTAACATAGCGAGACACTAAAACAAGCAACGGAGATCTTCCTTTCTCCGTTGCTTTTTAACATGTTCAGCCATGTTAAATGGGTTTAATATAGAGACAGCTTTAAAATAAGCAACGGAGATCTCTGTTGCTTATTTTAAAGCTGTCTCGCTATGTTAAACCCATTTAACATAGCGAAACAGTGTTTTAAAAAAACAAGTTATACTAATGGAAAAAAGTCCGGGTGACCGGACCTTTTTCCATTAGTATAACTCGATTTACAACGGGCACGCTGGCCAATCAGCGTGCACGTTTTGGGGGGGGGGGTCATGGTATAATACATATTTTAAAATGTATATACATACTTGTATATACATACTTGTAAAAGACATTGTAACTTTTTTTTTTTTTATGAGAACAGTAGTAATTTGTGATCACAGAGAAAGATTGCAGTTTTGAATTAAGGAAATATGATAGTAGAAAGAAGAAAGTAGATTAGTCTGGATTGGTACAGGAGCAGAGCCAGAAGTTGTTCAGATGTAAAAGAAGTTGTTTTTTAAAAAGATGAAAGGAGGCTAGAGAGGTAATGTGTGAGGGGAGGTTATTCCATATTTTGCCTACTGAGTTGGAGAAAAGGCAGTTACCTGCTGAATTTGTAATTCTAGTTGTGTTGACTTGTAGCTTTTCGGCGGAGCGCAGCTGTTTCAAGTTATTATAGGGGGTCAAGAGGTTACTAAGAGCAGGTGTCTTTGATGGTTGATATAGAATGTTATGTGTCATTAAGAGTTGTTGATATATAAGTTTGTTAGGAAGTTCCAACCAGTGTAAGTGTTTTAAGTTTAGACAGTGGTGAGTTCTATATTGGGATGCTGTGGCAAAACGAGCTATATTGTGGTAGGATGTAGTCAGTTTCCTTAGGTTGCTTTTAGAGAGATTATTGTAAATAGAGGAAGCATACAGTAGAGTAGAGATAAGATGTGATTGTGCTAAGGTGGTCCGTGCTTCTGGTGTAAGGAAGGGTTTAATTCTGTACAGTGAACCAATCTTTTTATTAACTGCTTTTATGGTGTTATTGATGTGATAATCATAGTTAAGATTATTATCAATAGTAACACCAAGCAGTTTGGTAGTAGAATCGGGGGAGATGAGGGAATTGTCACTTGCAGTAATAGTGAAGTTTAGTTGAGAAGATTTGTGGGTAGGTGAGAATAGTAATAGTTTTGTTTTCTTGGGGTTGAGGAGAAGACATCTTTTTGAGAACCACTGTTCGACGGTTGAAAAGGTAGATTGTGTCAGTGACTGGAGTTCAGATTGAGTGGAAGCTGTGCAAATAATGGTAGAATCATCTACATATTGTATACAGGTTGTGTTTTGGATAGATGATTGGAGATCATTAATAAAGATAGAGAATAAGAATGGGCCTAGTATAGATCCTTGAGGTACTCCTAAAGAGATAGGTAGTAGAGCAGATAGAGAATTTTTCCAGAGTACTGCTTGTTGTCGGTTTTCAAGATAGGATGAGAACCAGGATAAGGAAGAGGAATCCAAGGCAAGGGATTTTAATATGTGTAGAAGAAGTGTATGGTTGACCATGTCGAAGGCTTTTGACAGGTCTAGGAAAAGAGAAGAGGTTAGTTTGTTGCTGTTGCGGTTACAGTTGATGGTGTTGGTAAAAGAAAGTAGTGCAGTGGTAGTACTATGTGAAGGTCTAAATCCATGCTGAGTGTTAGCTAGTAGGTTGTTATGAAGGAGATGGTTAAGTAATTGTTTGTGTATACATTTTTCCATGATTTTAGCTAGTGGAGATAATAGTGCTATAGGGCGAAAGTTAGAAAGGTCAGTGGATTTACCTCCTTTGTGTAAGGGTATGATGTGTGATATCTTCCAGATTGCTGGAAAAGTACTTTCTTTTATAGATCGGTTTATTAGGGTAGAAACAGGGTAGGCAATAGCTTTAGCTGCTACTTGAAGGAATTCAGCAGGAAGCTTATCTGCTGAGGGGGTAGTGGGTTTAAGTTTTTGTAAAAGAGATTGTATGTAGGAGGTGGGTATGGGTTGAAGTTGAAGGGGAAAAAGGGAGTTGTTGATGTTACTTAAGAGGATATTTGTATTTGTTGGGAGGAGGAGAGGGTTGTCTGTGTACATGAGGCAATTGTAACATTGCCTTAAGATTCCCAGATTCACCAGCTGAATAGGAGAGGACGCCAGCAACTGACCCTTCGACATGCTAGAAATAGTGAAAAAGATTGCTGTGTAACTGAGTCAGAAAGGACCTATAGGGAAATGGGTACTCAAGGGAATTTAGGTGAATGAAGTACTTTCTTTTGTTTAAGAGTGCTTTACCTGTATACAAAATGCTTTAGAGAAATGGGGATATCTGGTCACCCTACGGCAAGTTAGGGTTAAGGTGAGAGAAGGGGTTAGATTACAGTATAGATCTAGTGCAGTTGGAGCATGTTGGTTTGTTTGTGTGCATGTTTCTCAACCTGTCTTGTTTACGGGCAGTATTAACATTTTTTAAGGTAAGGAGTAGGGTTAGGGTTAGGGTAAGAGGCAGGGTTAAGGTTAGGGTTAGTTCACACCCATGTTGCCTTATCGCGTATAGAACTTTTCTGGGTATGGCTTCTTTAACTAAGTAACTTACCAGCTAATAACAGGTAGTATTAGAAAGGGAAGTAGTTATGAACAAAATAACATGAAGATTGTCAGTCTAGGATATCTTGCAGGAGAGAAATTAATTTTGCTTGTCACATATTATTCATATTTTTAAATTTATGTTTATATTTTCATAACTGAATATGTTCTATTGAGATGCATAGTGTGAAACACGAATGTAGGAGAGAGACCAATTTACTGTCAGTGCTGGTTTATAACATACCATACTGGAAATATTGCTAGATGTTTGCTAATAATTATGAAAATGAGCAACATTTTCATATTCACTTAATACTTCAAAAACTGATTGAGTTACAAATTGTTGCATGACATTAAGTGAAACTTCAGATGTTGTTGAGGAAAACTGTCTATGGTATTTGCATTGTAAGTTGCACATCCTGGGAGATATTCAGTATTTGTTTTTCTAATTATAAAATTAAATGTTTTCATATTTCATTAAATATCTCAAAAAGCATGCACTTATAGAGGAATTTCTTGTTGCCTTGTCTGGTTAACAAAAATGTTCTGATAATTTATGTGTAGATTATACAGTTTTCAAGATGTGTAAATTTCTTTGTGAAAGTTTACAAAGTTTTAATTTAGGGGTTGTGTGCATTATAATATATTACAATATTACAGTATTTATGGGGAAAAAACTGAGTGCACCGACTATATCACTGTAAAGAACGCGTTTTTATTGTTCACAAAATATTTATTAGTTCATTTTACGCTTTTTAACTTTACTTTTCAGAAAATGCTTGGTAATGCAAGAATGTGTGTATGCGGTTAGAGGTCAGAAATTCAACACTACATAGATATTAATGAGTTAACTGCAGGAATGATTAAATACACTCTTGCTTGTGAGGATGTGGAAAGGGAAGGTACTTTCTGCTACCTTGCTTGTAAGGAAGTATAAACGGAGGCCTACAGGAGTGTACCTCTGAAAATACTGTTCATTTTATTTTTGCCAGTTGCTTTGCCAGTATCCTGAGTGAAGGAAAGGACCATAAAACAACAGTGCTTGTCTTAAATTGTGTAAAGCCTACAAAGTATGAATGTCTATGAGGAAGAATTTGCTCGAGACTGTAACCGTCTGAGTCCTGTAGACTAAACTTGTGTGTAAACTGCATTTTCCTTTTTGTTGAACTTGCTTGTAAATAAATATACACTTCATACTGGAAAGCTGGCTCCAGTCAATGACTTAATTGCTTTGTGACCTGGTTTAGAATACAAGTTTCCTGTCTAAAATTAAAAGCTGAACAAAGTGCGGAAAAAACTCTATCACACTTAGTGTCATCAACATCTTTTGGGAAAGGAGTGATCAGGTAACAGAATTCACCTTTCTTTGGTAACAGAATTCACCTTTCTTTGGTAACAGAATTCACCTTTATTTGGTAACAGAATTCATCTTTCTTTGGTAACAGAATTCACCTTTCTTTGGTAACAGAATTCACCTTTCTTTGGTAACAGAATTCACCTTTCTTTGGTAACAGAATTCACCTTTCTTTGGGTTCCATCTGTCTTACTCACCATCAGTACATGGTACATTTCTGTCACCCTGAGTTAGAATATCCCGCATAGCTGCAAGTACACCTGAATCATGTGGGTCATATACAAACATTGAAAATGGGACTAATCCATCTTGCCAACTGTTACAGAGAGCAAAACATTTACTTGCTCTGTGTTAAATCTGTACTGTGAAAATCCATGTGGAATGCATAGCTTTGTATTTGAAATGTTTGTTTTAGAATTTCATATTTAAGACATTGTCCCGTTCGATTCTCAGCTAAAGCGTCTTCTGTGTGGAGACATGCGTGAATGGGCGTACCTTCATTGAAGGTTGTCATCAGGCCTGGCAAGTCGGTACATAAAAATCTACTGCCAATCATTAGCGGACCGGAGTTCCGCTGTGGCGACCCCTAACCGGGAAAAGCTGAAAGATGCAACATGTGGTTAATGCAAGTAGGTCTGGCTGAAAATGAGCCCTAACTGTCATCCTGTAAGTATGAAAGATCATGAAAAAAAATAAAATAAAATAAAAAAAATAAAGGAATGACTGGTAAAACGTATGGATGACAGTAATGTCCAAGACATTAAATAGCAGGTGTTGATGGCCCAAAGAGCCTGCCAAACAAATGTATTCCAGTTCTAACAGTGGGGCACAGCAAAAGAAGTTGGGGCAGCCAGCTGATGCTCCATTCTTAGACAAGATCACCAGTTCAATACTGTGCAGAAAGCTGGTAAAAAGAAAAATGGATTTGATAGGACAGAAAATGGTAAACTCAGCGAAAAGGTGGTTACAAGGCAGGGTGTAAGGTAGCAGTGAGGTGTGAATGTTCAACAGAAAGGGATGTCAGTACAAGTTAATGGTCAGTCTGCACCCTTTACTAATATTATACAAGGATTAGATAACTGGATCAGACTCTGTGGATGATACAAAATACAGAGACGGAAGTAGGAGATGGAGGAGAGAGTGTCGGCAGAGACCTGGGAAAGCTTTCAGCACAGGTAGTTGCAGCTGGGGAACAATATCAATTCTACAAGATACATGGGGAAGAAGATATGATTTATTTAACACTTGTTTACCAGGAAAGTCTGACTGGGACATAAGCTGGAAAAATTAGCAGTAGAAATACATGTCCTGAAAAAAGGAGGCATATATAGCAGAGGAGTAAGCAGCCTACAGAAGGGGCTAGGGTAATACGACAGGGGACGACAGGGCTGTAGATGTGGAGCAGCGAAGTGAAGAAGACTACAGACGAAAGCTAACGTTGGTAAAGGTTGTTGTGTACTGGAGAAGAATACCTCAGCAGTGGGCTTTGCTTGTGCAGTTTTTTGTGTTGCTTCTCAGAGTTTTAACATTCTTGACTTCTTGTGTTGCATAACATAATGTATTATATATTATATGCATTGCAGTACGGGTAGCAGGTACATTGAAGCCACTAGGTCTGGTACCATTCCTCCTTAATCCTAAATCACTTTACTCCAGCATATTTGAAAATACATTTTATTACAAGTAATCTGGCATCTGCTTGCTTTAAATGTGCAATATAAACATGTATCTTTATTTTGGCTTTTGTCCAGGTCATGGCTGAAAAAGTATGTTTTGAATATATACACCAAGCCGGTTATCAAATATCAACAAATAAAACTAATTTTTGTAGGAAATTATACTTTTATTAATCTACTAGTAGCCCTTTTAATTAGATGGCTTTTTTCTTTTAACGTTCCTGTAATCAGATGAGGATGTTTTTCAGTAGTGCTTGAAAATTTAAATCCATACATTGACTATTTTTTATCTTTCTCTATCACCCCAGGGCTCTTCAACCTACGTGGAGATGATATACCCTATAATCCTTTCTTTTACTCCTACACCTTGCTGACACTGGACTCAATCAGGTAAGGTGAATTGTAAATGCATGTAAGATAAACCCTGTCCCCACCTTGTAAGTAGATAGCACAAAGCAGTACATGAACCATTACTGTAAGATATATATATATATATCTATATATATCTATCTATATATATATATATATATATATATATATATATATATATATATATAAAACTCTACTTTAGTTCATCAAATTAACAGAACACCAAAATTTACATAATGAGACGAGAAGAACGTAAGTTTACAACAGTGAGAGTGCACAAGATCGGAATTTAGAACATCGAACTAGCTATATATTTTTAATGCAGATTGGAGTACAGTGAGGATCGGGAAATCTACCCTTTTTCTCACTGTAGTGTGACCTCGGAGTAGGTATATATATATATATATATATATATATATATATATATATATATATATATATATATATATAATTGCAGGTATGTGTATTTTTTTTATGTTTTTCCAGGTGGACAAGCCAACTCCAAGATTGCACTATAGTGAGGAAAAGGGTAGATTTCCCAGTCCTCACTGTACTGTGATTTGCATGTAGCTAGTTCAATGTTCTAAGTTCTGATCTTGTGCGTTCTCACTGTTGTAATCTTTCATTCTTCCTGCCTCGGTTATGTAAATGTCAGTGTTCTGTTAGTTCGATGAACTAAAGTAGATCCATATACACATATATTTATAAAAAATTTGCCAGTCAGATTTTGAAGGCAGTGCAATACATCTTCATGACACAGCTATGAGCTACACAAATTTGAGGCCTACACATGTGAAGAGATAATGGTGAGTTCACTTTACAACAGTGAAGATCAGGGTTTGCTGTTACACTTTTCACAGCTGTGAAGGAGATGGAGGGAAGGATAAAGGGGCACTAGAGGACAACATCTTCTTTGTTCTTGGCAAGGCTTTTGACTTGATACCACAGAGATGGTTGAGAGAAAAAGTCTGAAGGACTGTAAGACTGTAGTAAGCCCCAAAAATGGTTGTAAAGGAGAAGAGAGAGTGTGGTTGAAAAGGGAGTGAGTTCAGACTAGTGAAAGATGCACAGCGTGAGGTATCACAGAGGTCAGTTGGTCAGTTCTGGGACCAGTGATGGTTAATGTATATATCAGATATTATCAAGAACGTAAGCCATCACCTTAACTCAGTTCTCCGGGGCTGTGGTCAGGGCTCTATCAAGAACGTAAGCCATCACTTTAACTCAGGTCACCAGGGCTGTGGTCAGGGCTCTATCAAGAACTTAAGCCATCACTTTAACTTAGGTCACCAGGGCTGTGATCAGGGCTGTATGCCACAGAGCTGGTCATCAACAGCAAAAATGTTAGTCATATTTAGTATCTCCTTAATAATATCTGATATATACATTAACCACCACCACTGGTCCCAAACTAACCAACTGACCTCTGTTGTTAGTCATAGTCACTATCTACTTAATAACCTGACCACAGCCCTGGAGACCTGAGTTAAACTGATGACTTACATTCTTGATAGAGCCTTGATCACAGCCCTGGTGACCTGAGTTAAAGTGATGGCTTACGTTCTTGATAGAGACCTGACCACAGCCCTGATGATCTGATTAAAGTGATGTCTTAAGTTCTTGATAGAGCCTTGACTACAGCCCTGGAGACCTGAGTTAAAGTGATGGCTTAGGCTCTTGATAGAGCTGGCATGGAATGCTGGGTATTCTTCTCCTGGAATTGGTGGGGCAGGATAAGCATATGCCCATGCTAATGATGGTAGTGCTCTCTACCTCATCAGAAAGAACATATATATAAGAGCTGAGGGGACCTGAAGGGCAGAAGCAATTGTCATGGTGGTGCAGGTGCTCACATCATCACCAGGTGTGGGAGATAGGGCTGCAACATTTGCCATCAGTTACCTTGATACCTTTGACAGCAAAAGCAACTCTGATAGCTGCCTGCATGTCATCTTCTCCTGCACAGCTCTCACCTCTGTATGGAGAGAAATTAATGGACCCTAACCTGATATGAGGAGGGTTTGATGGTTAGTAGGCATAGAGCCAAAAAGAAATAGAAAAAAAAATGTTTACTGATAATGCAAAAACTGGGCAGTAATGGAGCATAATGGAGGGATAACAAGCAGTGTCTTCAAGCTGACACAAGCAGACCAACAGTATGGAAGCTCTGGTATGATGCAGACATGTGCAGTGATAGACCACTGAAAATAACTATCTAAAAGTAATACCCCATGTAGATGGGATGGTGTTGCAAAAGATGGAGGGACTTAAGTGCTTGGGAGTCTTTATAATACCTAACATAAATCATCTGGAGCACAGCAAATGAGCAGTAGCAAAGGTGAGCTCAGTGCTGTGGTGCATAAGTAGAGACATCACCTGTAGCATACTGAGCTCTTAATATCATTGTATGGGATATCAGACAGATCTCATCTGCAAACCTGCTTTCTGGTCTATAGCCATGCACAGGTGACAGAAAAATACAAAGAGCTAGAGAGATTATGGGACAGGAGCAGCTTTCATATGGGAGAAGAATGGGAAAGCTTACCCTGGATAACAACAGACAAGACATTATAATGTCACCAGATAAAGAGAGATGGGCAGAGTGAAAGGTCTGCCATTCAGGAGAGTGAATGGAGGAAACTTAATACAGAATCACTACAAGGAAAGGATCACAGACAATGAGCAGATTTAAACCAACATGATATACGAAGTAGGTAGAGAGAAACGCAGATCCAAAGGGCTAGCTTTATAAATATGGATATACCTGTATTTTCCTTCTATTAGCATTGGAGTATACATGTGTGGAAGATGTATTTAAGCAGTTTAAATGTTACACGTAGCAAACCATTTCCACAACTGCTTTTTCTACATAAGAACTGACTGCAGTCCGAATTTAAGTGAGTTGAATCTAATTAATGTTATTTATCTAGTTACTACTTGCTTTATCAAGTTAGTACTATCATTGCAGTGAATGATAATTGGGCTGTTTAGTAACAGACATTACAAGACAATGGAAAGCATTTATAATAAGCTGATTCTGGCAGAGTTTGTTTACACTATAATGGACTTAGAGCAGTACTGCTAGCATGTTACCCAGTTGTTTTTGGCTCCCACATGAAAGGAATTCCTCAATCTTATATATTTTAATTTAAATAGATGGTCCTCAAAATGACCTCATATGTTTCTTCATAAAGTGGACAGATTCTCGAAATCCCTTGCTTGATTTTTTCTTCACAACATACGTTTTGGATATATTTTAAGCAGTAGGAACAGTGCATGTCAGAAGGACTAAGTTGAGACCTAATTTAATACTATGGATAATGGTTATATTTCAGCTGACACTTATTGCACTACACCACTATTCTGATATCACAAATTACCCAGAAACCCATGTAAAATTATATTTATATATATTTGCATCAACCCACATGGTAACACTGGAAAACTGGAACACACTGATATTGCAAAACTACCTTTATCTGTGAATTCTTTAGTTGTTGGAAATCCTGGAGAAAGCCAAAAATAATTGGGGAACAAATGCCCAAAAATATGGACAGATTTTCAATATTGCTTTTATAAATTTAGAAAGTTGCTAGAATAACAAATATTGTGTTAACATTCATTTTCTGAATGCTATGAAGTCTGAAATCCAAACATCTGTTATTATGAAGCAATGATTTCCAAAAGCCACAAATTTTATGAGAAACTGACCAAAAATATGAAGCAAGAATCTGGACAGTTGAAAAGTATGTGTTTTGCTGTAATCTTTAATGAAATCACTATTACTGACAAAATTAAATCCTTTCCAACCACTTATTTAAATTGGTTACCTATTAGAAAATTGAAGTTACAGAACTTCGAATACCATATGGTCGACACCATATGATCGAAGTTCCATAACTTTGAAATTAAAAACAAAAAACAAAAAAAATAGACAACTTACCCTAATGGGCACTGCACCCCCCACACCCCCCGCTACTTAAATATACCAACTCCGAGATCACACTTTAATGCACTACAGTTCGGAAAGGAAAGATTTCCCCTTTCCTACACTGTAGCGCGATCTCGGAGTTGGTATATTCAAGTAGTGGGGGGTGTGGGGGGTGTAGGGGGGCTTGCCCCCCCCCTGCCTACACCCTTTACTTTTCCTTTTTTTTATGTTCATTTTGAACATTTTGAATTTTCAATTGTTCGATCATTAAAGGTCGACCTTTAGTGATTCAAACAATTGAAAATTCGATGTTCCAATAGGAACCCATTTAAATCACCTACTCTGGAAAAACAAAAAAAGATCATTAGCCTTCTTCTGCTTTATTACTTCAGAAAACGATACAAACATTTTTGGGGTACATGCTATGGTATAATAGAAGATAAACTGAGGAAAGTGGTAGAACATTTAAAATGCATCACATTTTAGTAGAATTTAATCAGTATACAACCAAACTGAAATAATATATGTGTGCCTATGTATGTGTGCATATGTATGTGCATACAAATATATACGTGAATCTGTATAATCAGCAACACTTGGTCGATATATGCAGATGGTCGAAAGGTATACGAGACTGAAAATCCTCAGGTGGGGGATATTCCCTTTTCCTGGGGATTGTACAATCTCAGAATTAGCATACGAGTATAATTAGCTGTGGGTATGTGAGGAGCAGTCACTGCATGGGGGTGCAGGGGGACTTGCTCCCTTGCAAAAATGATGTTATTTGATTTTTTTTTTTTTAGTGTTAACTGCATGCACTGTGTCAGTATTCCAGTTGTTGACCTTTTCTGGTAAATGTTTATGCAGCTGACGTATGGGCTACTTGACTGAGTGAATAGACCCATAAATAAATACACACACACACACACACACACACACACACACATATATATATATATATATATGTACATGCGTGTGCAGACACACAAACACACGCACCTACCTGAGTGTTGAAAAAGATGCTGCTAAGATTTTGAGGAACTTATTTATCATACATGCTCTAGAATAGTAAATGATTATATTCTTTGTTGTTGTCTCTATGTTTCACTTTTATCACCTTTTCAGGTTATTTATGAATCAGTCCCGTGTCTCAAATGATGTCCACAACTACCTGAATGCTACCAGTAGAGAAAATGGAGTTCTGCTGATGGACTATGGTTTGGTCAAACAAGAAGTGATTGATTACATCAAAAAGGATAATGTTCAAGTTTGGATCGGGACAGAATATACTACTCGTGGGCTCTATGAAGTGATCCCAGATGTGAGTACTGACTGCAAGTCATTCGAAGACAAGTAATGATCTACATCCTTGCATTTACTGAAAGTCTGACACTGCAGAGCTTACAGAATGTTTTGCATTCATGTCACTATTTCATACACATTTAAAAGTAACTGTTGTTGCTCTTTATTTATATGGTATTACTATAGAAGGTTTAGGAATTCTGCATGTTGTGCCTGTATATGGTGTAGCTTAGACCCAAGGAAGCATTGCTGTTATATATCATCCTTTGTAGTACTCAAAAAACAAGCATATCAGTTTCTAGAAACTTCTGTTCTGCATGCTGTGAACATTTACGTAAAATCCAAACTTAAAGCCACCAACCCCTAGAGGAGTGAGCATTGATGGAAAGCTGAAACATAGGCTAATATATAGCAGGGGGATATTACAAAAGACTATACCAGTCTTTTTTTTGCTGTTGTTAGAAAAGTCAGGCTAGGCAGTGGAGTTGAATTGGTTGGACAGGATTAGTTTAGAAGGAGAGGGATTTATTGAACATTAATTTCTTAGAACTAATGGAGTGGATGGGGAACCAGTGTTTACTATGACTCTATGCAGGTTAATTGAGGTTAGACAATAACCGAATATGCTGGACATCAGAGGTTACATGAAAGGGATGCGACTGATTGTAGCAGGGACTTTGGCACTAATTAATCAAGATTCAGCAAGCTCATGTCAAGTTTAACTCCAGAGAGACAGAGAAAGACAAAGAAATGTAATGCTGGAAGGAGACCTTCAGTGAAAGACGGGACTATTGAAGGCAAGATAATATACTAGCTGGAGAACTTATTGTGGGCATTATTGTGCAGTACACAAAGGGGGTATGTGTAGTGAAAGCATACTATTATCATTAATATCAGCATTATTATTATTCTGCTTTGGCATGTAACATCTAACTGTCAGGACATATTCTGTGATGTTATGATTACATGCAGACCCATGTACCCACATGCATTAAATGTAGTAGGTGCAACCAGAATAAGACTCACCTGTATACAGGATTATAATTAGTTCTTAAGTCAGAACCTATTTATTATGTGTTTGGAGTATGGATGCCATGGAAATCACCTTGAGAGCAAAGCTCCAGAGGTGACTCGAGGCATCCATGCTAAAACACATAATAAAGCATCATGACTGGAGAACTGATCATAACTCGTTGTAGTGTATGGAGCTTTATCTGCTCCATGGAGTGTGAGTGTAGCAGAAAAAAGTGATGGAAAGCTGTAACTTTTCTGTTAAGTTTTCTTGGACAAGTATTACTTAAAGCTGATAAGACTGTCTTAACGGCATCTGGTAAGGTGTTGATGTCAGCGCAAGTATTACCAAATGTAGTAAATGAATGTCACAGTATTCATTTTGAAGGGTATTATGTTCATGGTTCATTGGTATATAGGTATATACTAGGCAAATGAACACCAGAGCCTTTATAAGCCTAACCGTGCAACCCAACCCAACTGTGTCTCCATGAAACATGGGCTTCTATTTGAAGGGCTATGTTAGTGAGAAATTTGCTAAAGGTTTAGTGGGGGGTATGTTAGGGAATATTTACTGTCAGCCTCTGCCTAACAGAGACATGGGGGCCATCGCAGGGGTGAATTTTCTATTTCCCATCCAATGGTCAAGGTTACATTTTCAACAGGGTTAGGAATGGACTCTGGTTCACATGTATCTGGAGACTATTTCAGAGTGTAGGGATCCTTTGAGACACATATCTGTCTCTCTGCTTCACATGTATGTGGAGACTATTTCAGAGTGTAGGGATCCTTTGAGACACATATCTGTCTCTCTGCTTCACATGTATGTGGAGACTATTTCAGAGTGTAGGGATTCTTTGAGACACATATCTGTCTCACCAGCATGTTCTATTGATGTCACAAGCAAAGTTCAAATCCTTAGATTTAGTGTGTCTGGTGCTGTTTATCTTCCAGATGAGCAAAATGTCCACCAAGGCCAGATCTGAGGATGCCTTATATGCCAGGCATGTATCACCTGTCAGTAACCTGTAGGAGACTGAATAGAGAGATAGAGCTTTAAGGTGCTCTGTATAGGAGAATGTCTTAATACCCTGGATTCTCCTAATGAGGAAACTCCCTAGGCATTCCAGCTGTTGAATATGCCTGGTCAGGTACATGCCAAAGGGAGAATTGTACTCAATGATGTGTCTGAAAAGGGCTGAGTAAAGTGGTACTATAAGTTCTTTGGACCTGGATGCCATACCCTTACTTATAGGTTGGGTGACATAGAATGGTTTTCTTAATACCTTGGCAATGTGCTGGTCAAAGGCCAGATTACTGTCTAGATATGTTTCCAGATCTCTAACTACTGGGTCAACTCTTAGGGTTGGCTTAATGATGGAGCTATCAACCCAAATAGACCTTTTCCTAAAAAGCACTATAATGCACTTTTTGGCTTTGAGTTTTAATCCATGGCTTTGGCACCAGTCATTTGCCTGTGTTAGACTCTCTTGCAGGATGTTAGTGTCATGAGGGGAATCTGTGATAGCTCCCAATTTGCAGTCATCTACAAACATGGTCAGCCAGAAGCCCGTGACATTAGCTTTAACCTATGAAAAGTAGATGCCAAACAGGAGAAGGCCCAGCACTGAGCCATGAGGTACTTTGCTGGTGACTAGACTCTTGGTGGAGGTGATCTTACCAATCCTGACTTCTTGGGTTCTATCTGTGAGCCAGCTGACAATCCAGTGAGCTATGTAGGGATTTATGCCTAGTTTGGTCAGCTTGTCAACAGTACCTGAGTGGGGTATTGTATCGAACACCTTAATCAGGTCTAGGCAGGTGGCACACGCTGCTATTTCCCCTCATCCATTGCCTTGATGACCCTCTCAAAAAAGTCTACCAGGTTAAGTAGGTATGGACTTATTTTGACAAAACCAAACTAAAATGGGTTCAGAGTCTGTAGTTTGCCAATGTCTTTCTGGTAATTTCCATGTAAGAGCATCATGTAGGTAGGGGTGTGTGAGCATGATGTTTTTTTTTGGGGGGGTATATCCTGACCTATAAAATAGGTGAAATAAAAATTGATAAGAGAGTGTCATAATGAAAACAAAGCCCTGCAGCATAATGAGGGGGATGGGTTTTGGCATAACGGTTAAGGTCTTCTTCATCTCATAGACACAACGTTAGGTTTAAAATGGCCCTTTAAGGCCTCTAGCCTAGTATTTACATATTAACCTATGAGTTTCTACAAATACAGCTAAGAGCAATGGCATATGTAGTAGTTGGACCACTGGAAAAACCCATTAATCTGTCCTGGGGTACCACATTTTTTATAAGGTTAGAAATATATTGCAAGCATCTCTTTTAACAGATTTAGAGCCAGAAAGAATACTCGAACTGTCAAAATTTGCACTTGTTTCACATGCAAGCAAGGGAATGTTCAAGATCCTCCAAGCTGGACTGCAGCAGTTTATGGACTGAGAACTACCAGATGTGCAAGCTGCTGTTTGTATATGAATATTAAAGAAGGGAAGAAGAGCACCACTATGGATGAGGAACGCGACAGTAATGGAAGATAAATGTAGGTGTTTAAGCATCTGCATCAACACATCTGCTTACAGAGCTGTTGGACATTATATGGTGCTTATGGACAGAACAAGCACACTAGTAATCCCACCAGGGAAGTAAAGGTCAGTTAGCCTGATATAATTGGAGAAATGTTGACAAGCAACCTCAATGACAAGAACTTCCAGAATACTCACAGCTTGGGGTCAGCACCAGGTTATTCAGCTAGCTAGCTTGCTCCATTTCTATGAATGGGTCACAGGGAAGTGGACAGAACAAAGCCACTAGATAGTTTTCCTGGACAGCAGTAGAGTATTTTATTTATTTATTTGATGTTTATCAACTGGTTAAGTGTGCTGCTCTAAAGTCCCTTTGAACCATGGCCTGGGCTCAAAGGCAAGATTACAGAGTTTTAATTAACAACATAAAATAACACACAAACAAAATAAAATTAGTAAAATATACAGAGCTTCAATGGCCATAGGTTCACAGGTGTTTACTAGGCTAACGACCACAAGGGCTTTTTAAAGCCTAGCCATGCATCCCAAAAACATGGCCCTGGGAGATGAACCATTTACAGGTTACCTGTGACCATTAGAGGCATAGGTGCCAAAGCAGGGATGAATTTCCAGTTCTCCATCCAGTTGTCCAAGTTGCACTTGAATTGGATTAGGGAGGAACTCCGCTTCACATGGATGGGGAGCCTGTTCCATAGATAAACCATAAGGTTCATATACAGACTTTCAGTGAACATACAATCTAAGGTAAGCAAAGACTCACAAAACCAAAATATTTTTTAACAAATTAACAGAAGTAACAAGATGCTGAACAATTAATGCACAAACAACACTTTAAGTTAATTATATACGGTATCCAATAGTTGTAACATCCTCAGTGTTAAGAGTTGAACACTACATGTGGTCAGGAGACTAATGGCTAATTGAGGGATATTGTCTAACACTGAGGAACAACTCATTTCCTTCCTAGAGATTACTAATTAAATTGACAGGGGTTGCTGGGATTGTCAGGAAGTAGAGTGAAGCAGAGGAATGTTTTGACTGGGAGGAGGGGAGAAGAACCTCCAAGAGAAGGAGAATGTCCAGGGACAGACTGCAATGTTTAGTACAAGGTCCACTTTTCAGTGGTTTTGCATGAGAAATAACAGGATAAATGTGCATGTGGATGACACTAATCTGCAAAGTGTAATGTGCAATGAAGAAATCAACCTGGCTTTACTAGAAAGGTTCACCCAGACTCTGCTACATTTTGCTGTGAAGGAAAGGTTAGTTTGCTTTTATTTGTTGTGTTTTGTATTACTTTATTGCCTTTTAATATTTTGTATACTGTGATTTGTTTTCTTTACCTTGTGTTTTACTTGTATTCTGCTTTTAACTGCATATTAAAACTTCAAAAGAGACCACAACTCTGTCTCTTATGAGTCAGGCAGAAATTAGAACTGATCAATTAAGGACTCATACATAAGATAGAAGAGGTCACTTAAGGTTAATCATTTGTAAACTGAGGGGTGGAGCTAGGAACTAAACCTTCTATTTAAGGGGTAAACTAAAACATTTCAGAGCTTTACTAGAAAGGCTCACCCAGACTCTGCTACACTTTGCTGTAAAGGAAAGGTTAGTTTGCTTTTTATTTGTTGTATTTTGTATTACTTTATTGCCTTTTTATATTTTGAATACTGTAATTTGTTTTCTTTACTTTGTGTTTTACTTGTAGTCTGCTTTTAACTAAATATTAAAACTTCAAAAGAGACCACAGCTCTGTCTCTTGTGAGTCAGGCAGAATTTTTCCCCACCCTCCAACCTGCTTACTGTTGTGTTCTTAAATACCACTGTCTTTCTAGTTGCCTGCCTCTTATGTTAATTTGACCATATATCTAATTTCCTCTCAGCTTTCACTGTCTTGTGTGAGGAAGTACAAAAGTATCATTTTGTGAAATCACCCCCCTTCAATTATTTAAATTTATTGACCATCTTACTGTATTCCATATTGCCAGAATACAAAAGTGACCACCCCGTTTCAATCTATCTTGCTATTTTAAAAATAGTGACTCTCCACTAAAACTTAACTTTTTAGACAGGTAAAACTTAAGTTACATACTTTCACATCTAACTTATCTAGTGCACACTACAGTGTTTAGGATAAACAATTTTTTTCATCTTACCTTTAAGCATCCCTGTGACTAGCACTTGCTCTAATACCTGCTGGAAAGCATTAAGAAGCGTTAAACCGATACAAGCACTCAACTCTCCTTGTTAATAAGGAGAAATTAATTGTAGACACTAAGCCTATAATGGCAAAGTACCTTGCTAAGACAAGGGAAAACAGCTCTTGTACTTTACAAAAAAAGCACCAAACCAGGCATGTCCAAGGGTCAGCTTCCGGTGATTTCTCCTGTCCACCTGGTGAATCTGGGCATACTGGGGCAATGCAGCAATTGCCTCATGTACACAGACAACCCTCTCCTCCTACCACCCAACACTACAACCTGCGAGAAATGTACTTACATCGCCAAACTGAAAAGAAAGCTCTCTCCACCGAAGATTGTGCTAGACAGTCAAGAGGAGAATGTTAACACCCGCACTACACCTCAAGCAACACATACCCCTTCTAAACCCACATCACCAACACCCACACATAGCAACACTAAATCCACATATGCAGAGGCCCTTAAATGTAACCTGCCCAAGCAAAAAGGACCTCAGAAGCTGAAACGCAAACAAACACCAATCACAACCAGTATCACATAGCTCACAACACCAGTGTGCCACCCAGAAACAGCCCCTAAGGCAAGATAACGTACCTAACACTTTAGTCATAGGTGACTCAATAGTCAGGTACACTGATGTCCCACTCACCAGGCTGAACAAGGAGAAAATTACAGTTAGCTGCCTGTCGGATGCCAGGATCCGCCACATAACGCATGCACTCAAGTTACTCCACAACAAGTACAAAAATGACTCTGTCATTGTCCATGTTGGAGTGAATGACTTGAGACGTACCTCCCTGGACTACCTGAAAAGAGACGTGGAAGAGCTCTCAGATCATGTGGCCCAGGCAGGTATGACCCTAGCCCTGAATAGCATCCTGCCTTTGCCCAGAATGATACCACAATATAAGGACAAAATGATTGACTTCAACAATTGGCTAAGCTTCTGGTGTCATTCAAAGGGGATCCGATATCTGTCTGCCTGTCATGACATGATCGAAAGACCACAATGCCTTGCCAGAGATGGTCTGCACCTGTTGCCTTTGGGATTTAGGTTACTAGCTAAGGTTGTTGCCACTCCTATAGTGCCAAATAAAAAGGCAAAGTTCAAAGGACAAAACCACCAGCGTAACAGGTACAAGTATGCAAATTCTGAAGGTAATGCTACTCAATGCTAGAAGTCTAAACCTCAAAATGCACTCCCTCGAGGCACTCCTAAAAATGGAGAACATATATATCCATGCAGTAACTGAGACCTGGTTCAAGGCTCCAGAGAGCATCCCTGCAATACCAGGCTACAACTCTTACCATACTTTTCGGACACCAAACCAGGACCAAAACATTAAAGGTGGAGGAGTGTCCATATTCACCAAGGATATTCACACCACCAGGCTAGTTGCCCAACACAATGTGTCTGAAATTCTCCAGGTGCAACTAACACTAGGTAAGACTGCAATCCAAATTGTAGCTTGCTACAGATCCCCCACCATGCCCCAAGATTCTCACTACACCTTTCTAAACATACTGGAAAATATTAAGATACAACCAAACACCCTAATACTGGGTGATTTCAACTACCCTGCCATTAACTGGGAAAACTACTCGTGTACCAACACCTCTGTCCAACGGTTCTTGGAATTCATAAATCCATAGTCCCACCAGGGGCTCCAATATCCTAGACCTGGTCATTACCAGCATGCAAAATCGATGCTCCACACCTATGGTCACCCCCTCTTTGGTCAGGTCTGATCATAAGCTAATCACCCTTAGCATCCACATTCCACTCCCACCCCCAGTAAGGAAATTTCCATAAAAAACTTTTCCAAAGCCAACTTCATGCTACTCAAGTCAGAAGTGACAAACTTCATGACACCCATGCAGACAGGGACTGAAAGTTCGACTGCTGAATCCTACACTAAGGCACTGTACAAGCACATCCACTCATGCATGAATTGTGCCATCCCAAATAGAACCAAGATGCTCTCCTCCAAGAAAAGGATGCCAATCTGGTGGTCCCCTGCCATAAGCAAATTTTACAACAAAAGGAAGAAACTATTGCAGAAAAGAGGAAAATCCCAGGATGCAAAAAACTCCCTTACCAGCCTCAGTAAAAAACTGAGATCCCTCATAAAATCCTCCAAAGCTAGTTACGAAAATAAAATTGCCAAAGATTCCAAAGACAACCAGAAGGCATTCTATAACTACGTCAAGAATCTAAATGGCAATGCTCAGGTCTGCTTTGAGCTACAACAGAATGGCATTAAATATACTGATCTCAAGGATATTGCCAATATCCTGGCAGAACAATTCAGTGCCAACTTCACCCCCATCTCACCCCCTAAATGGCCCATCTCAATACTGGAAGATTGCCAAATTCCGGTAATAATGACCACACAGGTAAAAAACGCACTCTCCAAAGCTAAGAATACAGCATCCTGGGACCAGATGTCATCGCAGGCTGTCTACTACATGAACTACAAAATGAACTGGCACCTCACCTAAGTGTCACGTTTAATCATAGCCTCACCTCAGGCTTCGTGCCCACTGAGTGGTGCGCAAAGCTACAGTTATCCCACTCCAGAAAGGGGGAATCCACCTTGGATGCCAGGAACTACCGCCCCATCAGTCTGATGAGCCTGATCTGCTAGGCCATGGAACATATTATCATGGAACTTATAAACAAAGACACTGGCAACCTTCAAACACTGGACCCCACCCAGTTTGGGTTCGTAAAGGGCCAATCTTGTCTTCTGAACCTGATTGACTTCTTCGAATCAGTCTCCAGAGACGTGGACAAGGGTAAGGCAGTCCACACAGCCTTTCTGGATCTCGCCAAGGCCTTTGACACCATTTCCCCCACTCTGGAATCATAGATAGACTTACTAAGCTGGGCATTAATCCCTACGTCACTTGATGGGTTGCCAACTGGCTTACTGACAGAACCCACACTGTAAAAGTAGCCAATTCCAAATCCAGCACCGGACAGGTGACAAGTGGAGTACCTCAGGGTTCAGTCCTGGGACCGCTCTTGTTTGGCATCTACTTCTCTGAAGAACAGGGCAACACTAAGGGACTCTGGCTAACAAAATTCCCAGATGGCTGCAAACTGGGAGCCATTATCAAATCCCCAAATGATGTGGATACTCTACAAAAGGGCCTTACAGAAACAGATGCTTGGTGCCAGAGCCATGGGCTCAAGCTCAATGCCAAGAAATGTATAGTTATCCCCTTTGGGAAAAAACATGTACCCATGAATTACCACATAGGTGGCAGTACAAACACCGAAAGTGTGATAAGAGACTTAGGGACACAGGTGGACAGTGGTCTCACCTTCAATAACCACATCGCCACAACAGTCAGGAAATCCTTCTATGTGGCACACCTCATCACTAAGGCCTTTTCATCCAGAAAAAAGGAAGTCATTGTCCCACTGTACTCATCCCTCATTAGACCGATTATAGAATACAATGCCCCATTTGGTATGTACCTCTCAAGACATCTTCAGCAACTGGAAAGGCTGCAGAAATGCCTCACTAAAAGAATCACAGGCCTAAAGCAGATGTCCTATGCTGGCCACCTTAAAAACTCCAGGTATACTCTGTCACATATTGTCTACTCAGAGGCAATCTCTGCTTAACATGCAAGGCCATGTCAAACCCACAGCTGTTGGACATGCTACACTTAAATAAATCCCAATCTCTCAGAGCCACACGCTCCAGGGATCTAAACCTTGTCATCTCAATTTTATTTTTTATTATTTATTTTACATTTGTTGACCGGGCTAGTACAACTGGATATATGTCCATTTTCAGTGGAGGCCTGGGGAGAAAAGCTCCAATATAGATGATAATAAACATAAACATAACATATGAACAATGTATTTGTAATACTAGAACGCATTTATAAACATCTGGTAGAGTACCCTTTTAAGACTCGAAAGAATTAAAAACATAAACTTAGAGCTCAGGTATTTATCATCAAATAAAAAGAAGGAAAGACAATATACATAAGCTGGGAATATGTATATAGAATAATGAGCTAGCAGACAATGAAGAAAACATGCTGGAGGGGTAGGTTCCTGACCCAGAGATTGTCAAGCAGAGTGCCTCTTTGGCCCTCTTCAAAAGGTACCTTGATGATTGGATGGGAGAAAGGAAATTCACCCCGGGGATCACGTCAGTCACCCTGCTAGACAGGGGTCCAGGGAAGTAAATAGTGTGGGAAGAAATAGCCAGGGGATTGTTATGGCTAGGCTTGTATAGGCTGTAGGGACGATAGCCTAGTACCAACCTAGAAACCTATGAAATGGACTTAAGGAACCAAGAAACTGTGTTGATAGATGAAAACTAAAGTTCTGTGTTAAGTAATCTGAGCTGTTATATCTGGGAAGTAGCAATCCAGAAACAGGACATATCAGGGCAAGACCTAGTGATTATCACCTTTCTGGAACAATGACCCTCAGGATCAGTGTTGGATTGCTTAGCTAGAGGAATGGATTCTAAAGATAAGGGGGTGGTCTTAAGAGAGAACAACAGCACAAATGAGACCAGAGTTGGAGTACTGTGTCCAGTTACGGAAAACAAACAAGGAAGTGGACATCAACCTATTAGTAAAAAAAGCAGAGAAAGACATGCACTATGAGCAGACATTTAGACAAATAATTAGTGAGGACAGGCTGGCAGACTAGGAAGGAAAGGGGAGCATATGATTTCTGTACAAAAAGGCGAAACAAACGCATGTGAAAGAATCAAGCTGATGAAGAAGGAAATATGAGGACAGATAGCTCAAACTATACATGGAAAACATCTGCAGCTGATGAAGAAGGAAATATGAGGACAGATAGCTCAAACTATACATGGAAAACATCTGCAGCTGATGAAGAAGGAAATATGAGGACAGATAGCGCAAACTATACATGGAAAACATCTGCAGCTGATGAAGAAGGAAATATGAGGGCAGATAGCACAAACTATACATGGAAAACATCTGCAGCTGATGAAGAAGGAAATATGAGGGCAGATAGCGCAAACTATACATGGAAAACATCTGCAGCTGATGAAGAAGGAAATATGAGGGCAGATAGCGCAAACTATACATGGAAAACATCTGCAGCTGATGAAGAAGGAAATATGAGGGCAGATAGCGCAAACTATACATGGAAAACATCTGCAGCTGATGAAGAAGGAAATATGAGGACAGATAGCGCAAACTATACATGGAAAACATCTGCAGCTGATAAAGAAGGAAATATGAGGACAGATAGCTCAAACTATACATAGAAAACATCTGCAGCTGATGAAGAAGGAAATATGAGGACAGATAGTTCAAACTATACATGGAAAACATCTGCAGCTGATGAAGAAGGAAATATGAGGGCAGATAGCTCAAACTATACATGGAAAACATCTGCAGCTGATGAAGAAGGAAATATGAGGGCAGATAGCTCAAACTATACATGGAAAACATCTGCAGCTGATGAAGAAGGAAATATGAGGACAGATAGCTCAAACTATACATGGAAAACATCTGCAGCTGATGAATAAGGAAATATGAGGACAGATAGCTCAAACTATACATGGAAAACATCTGCAGCTGATGAAGAAGGAAATATAAGGGCAGATAGCTCAAACTATACATGGAAAACATCTGCAGCTGATGAAGAAGGAAATATGAGGACAGATAGCTCAAACTATACATGGAAAACATCTGCTTTAGTATATACAATAGGAAATGCTTGTTTCTGTAAAAGGTTGCAAATGTATCATGAAGGCTGTGATGAAATCAATTCGCTTAACTCCTTTCAGACTGGCTCAGAATTACATGTTGTAAGAAAGTTTTGAAGAGCCATAGAGAAAAGGAGGCAGTGTTTACCGTAGGGCAGTGGCAAGGTGAATAATCCCGTGGTTCAAACAGTCAAAATTATTTTTTTCAAAATTAAAGACCTATGTAGCAAATTCAAACTAGCCTAGGGAAAGAGTCCAAGATAAAATAAACTGTTGTGTAAATCCCTGGGACAGTGAAAATAGATCCACAGTGGTAGAATAAAATGAGTCTAGGTTCTTATGCTACTGTATGTTAAAGAACAGAACCCCAGATGTGGTTACAGTTCTAGGCAAAACAGGGAGAGAAAGACAGACAAGATGGAGTGCCTGTAGGGGAAAGCTGCCTATAAGCAGCTATTCCTTTTCAGGTGCTCAAGGACTCCAGAGGTTGGCACAGCAGCCATACTTCATACTGTCCTGTGCCTGCCCAGTTGTGATTCATTTTTGCTGGGCATATTCAGCTGGGGATTTTTGTTAGAATATCAAATTGCCAAAAATCAGATGTTCATATGGCTTTTGCCCAGTCTCATCTATAGTTTGATTACAGAGTTGGAGTATATAATTAGCAGGGAGTAGAGGAAGGGCATAGTCACCACATAGGGCTAAAGGGTGGCAAGCCCCTAGCAAAAATATTTGCTGTCAATGTTTTTACTTCCCTCTTATCGCACTTTTATATTGAGCCATTTTGCTTATATGGGATTGATTTAATGAACGTCAGTGTTTTAACAATTCAGTGTTCTAACATAGATCTGTTCATCTGGACATGGATGGCTTCCATTAAACAAGTGGGCTCCACTGAAATGAAAAATTAACTAAAGATAGGAGAGTAAGATTGAAGACAAAGATGACTAAATAAACAAAGTTACATGAATTGTCCCATTTAGATCACAATGATCCTAATCTATCAGTTTAATACCACATAGTCAGAATGCTTAAACAGTCATATAAACCAGCTAGAACTTCAGAAATAGGTCATGTTAGCTATCATTGCAGAAAGACGCTCAGGCAGCACAAATAAAATTCATAAGAAGAAAAACTACAGGGTTAAACAGGAAAGAATAAGTAAATTAATTAATGACAAAGAAACAGGACATGAAAAGGTGACAAGTGAAGTGCAAAATGCAAGAACTGCTTTTAACAGCATTTTACAGTTCAGTTATTAAACAGATTATTATAGTTAATTCACCAAATTAGTGCACAATGACCATATTAAATATGCAATAAAAGATCCATTGTAAACTACGTCTAGACTATAGGGGGTAAGAATATTTTCATTAGTGATGCCAAGTATTGTGTATCTTATTAATATTTTGTATATGGTTAGCTAGACTACCAATCAATGCGTATATATTTACTATTATTTCTTATTGATCTGTTGAATGTTGTACTGTTTCTATTCATATTTTAACTAAATACTTGTACTTGTTCATTTTATGTAATTTTTATCAACTTATGTTCCTAAATTTGGTGGAGTCTTTCTCCTCAGCCTCTGGGGTTGCTCTTGGCCCACCTGAAGTATCTCAAGCAAAAATTTAAATAAATAAAATCATTGTTGTATTGCTTTGGCATCCCCACTACAAATAACTCTGTGGAACTGGCTTTTCTGTTTTCAGTGAAGTACAGACTAGCAGACCTGTTCAGTAGAACTGGTGACTACAGGAACTAATCTTTACTTGCCCTGAGATTGTTCGGTATTAAAGTTCATCATGTTAATTTAGGGGGTCTTCAGGCAAAGTCCCTTGCACGGAGAGCACTGAGAGCATGAACTCCCAAATAGAAAAGGCATTAGTGATCAGCAGTTTGGTTTATTATTGTCTAGTGGTGACATGAACCCTTGCTTCACTGCAAGGGCTGATTAATTCCTTTTTTCCAAGCATGCATGTGCCCTCACATGGGCCTACAAGGGGAACTGTCACAGACTTTGATGGGCATGCCCACATCTTCCTTACTCCAACACCTCACCTCATGATGAGCCTGTGCTCTACAGCTGAGGCTCTGTCCTAAAGAGCAGATATGGAATTTAGGTGGCAAACATTGTCCCTTCCTTTCAGGATGGGCATTGCCCATCTTCCCATCCCCATTTCTAGTACCATCAAGCGCCTAAGCACTAGTCAAACCTAATTCACCTGAGCTGCTGTTAGGACTAGATCCTTTGATACAATTGTCACAGGCCAGTTCAACAGGTCTGCTAGTCCCACATTTTTTCTAAAAGTAGTTACTGAAATTAACCCAAATCCTTGTCAATCTTTCACTTATCCTGACCATTATTACCCATAATGCCTTTGTTGCTTTACAGACTCCATGGGATGTCCACTTTCTTCAACTCAGGAGCACTGTACAGCTTGTTCTAGCAATTAGAATAGTCATAATGCAGCAGTTTATGTAGCATATTCCTCTATGCTTCTCTCACAGTCTTAAATAACTCATGAGGAAAGTTAGAAGGACTCATTTGTGGAGCTGGTGTAATGGTTAAGGTGTTTACCTCAGAAACACAAAGTACATCATTTGATTTTTCCCTTTGGAAGAGAAATTGGCTAGGCTTAATGAAGCTCACAGTGGCAGCTAGCCTAGTATATACATATGAACCTATGAACCTATAATCAGTATATATCTGCCTGATACAGAGTTATCATTTTAGAAAAAGCTACTGATGAAAGCAAATGGATCTCAAAGTATAGACTGCAGTGATGGTTTTGTACTGATGCATCACAGCTCAGTGATTACCCATTTAAAACACCAGAAGTAGAATTTTGCTTTTACCTAAAAGCATACCTCTAGCATCAAGTCAGTGCCTGTAACAGGCCTAGTATTACATGAAGCTACTACACTAAAGCTGTATATACAGCAGTAAATGTTGTTTTCTATGATTAAAATTATGAGGTACTTATTTGTATTAGTGTTTATTACTGCAGAAATTTTTCTCACCTTGAGACCAAATGAAGGAGCCATTGGTCCAGTGGGTTTCCATCGTTAATGCTAGAATTAATTAATTATTTAACCAGATTTGGTACATTTAAGGAGAAAAAGTGCACAGTAAGACAGGACTACAGCTAATAGACTAGTAGGTTAGCCACAGCAAATGAATAATGTGTAAACATGCAGAAGGCATAAAATACACAAACATGTAGAAGGACTGACATGTGACTTAATGAAAGACTGATGACATCACCGACAGAAAGAGACGTCAGATGATATCCAGTCATCACTAATGTTAAACTACTAGTCAGAGACATGTCAATATTGCCATCCGTGTCTAAAAGAAAGTGCAAGACAGGTGCAGAGTAACAGACCGCTGCTAATGACAACTCTTTGCATAATTCCAGTTTTGAAATGTAGTACTGTATCTGGTAAGACCTGTGACATTTAACTGTTATTGTCTGATTCAGTACTTACTGTTTTTATTGAAATTATCTCAACTAGTTTATTATATCATCAAGCAGTTACTCAGGTTAATCACTAGATTACGGAAAGGCAATCTTATCTGAAATGAGTACCAAAGTCATGAATTATCCTGTTGCTAGGAAAAGATGTCACTTTATCAAGTACTCTCTCCATTTATGTGCAGGGGAGTGTTAAACAAATGCATTTAAGTGCTGCTGGTTGGCAACAGTGCAAAGTTTTCTTACTCCTAGCAACATATGAATATGACATGAACTATTACTGTAAGTTGGCAACTCTACCAGCTGGAATTAACATTTATCATCTTTCTTTCTGCAGACCAAATTAATAAAAGACTCCTATTCACCTGTAATGATGGCCAAAGCTATTAAAGATGAAACAGAACAAAAGATACTAAGAGAATGCCATGTGAGTTTCTATCATGCATATGCATAGTTTTCAAATTAAAATCAAAATGTTCTAACAGATATTAATTTAATACAGGTAAAAGTCTATTAGTCTGGTCAAATGCATCATATAGGTTCTGAATCAGTTGAATTGTACACTGTACCACTATTTCAGGTATTTATTTTCGACATATAGCATTTATTCATTTAAAAGATGAAAATTTTCTTCATTTTGTTTTATGAAATTTATGCTTCAGTTTAAGGAATATACTGTTCAGACCTGCTGGCACTATGAAAATGACAGTTTTGAAAGATTGATTCACAAAAACTAATTATGTTAATACAACCATGTCTTTCAAATTCCAGCCCTGAGTTACCATCCCTGAAGACAGTAACAGTTCAACAAAGTTTATTCCTCTTGCAGGTCAGGGATGCTGTGGCTCTCATTCAATATCTGTTATGGCTGGAGAAAAATGTCCCCAAAGGAACAGTGGATGAAATCTCAGGGGCTTCTTATGTGGATCAACTACGCAGGTCAGTAGTGAGTTATAATAAAGTATACTTTTGTCTAGCCAAGACATTCTACCACAGGTGTAGGATCACATGAGATTGTATACATACATACATACATACATACATACAGCTATTTCAATTCATTAATGTCCTTCTAGCTTGCCAATATACCAAAACACTTGTTCCCATAATAAGTGTCCAGGCTGTTCTTAAAAAATATCTAAATTAGTAGTCTGTTCCATGCATCAGCTACTCTGTCAGAGAACAATCATTTCTATAGAATGACATGGGTTGTCTGATGATTCTCTCATGCTTTTAACCCCAAACATTCCTAGAGGTAGCTGTCTCTAAATGCCCTATTCACCTGAATAAGATCTCCTCTTAGATATCTATAAGAGACACTGTACAAGTTCAGATATTTTAGTCTTTCATAATAACTTAAATTTTCACATCCATGAAAGCCCTTGGTATATTTCCACTGTACTATTTCGAGTTTACTCATGCTTGATTTCTTATAGGGTTTCCATATTGTCATTCCATACTCAAGCTTGGGTCTAATGTAACTAACAAACGATGACTTCATCATTTTTTATTTCCTAGACTTTATAAATCTTTTTATACAATCTGTAGTTCTATAACTATCATTAACCAATTGGTTGATATGATTAGAAAAACTCAAAGCTGGATCTACCCATATACCCAGGTCCTTAAATGAGTCTACAGTTTCAATCACTGTGTGCTGTATTAAATATTCACCTTTCAATTTATGTCTCCCAAATCTCATATGCTTAGTTTTTGATGTATTTATGAGCATATTATTCTCCTGTGCCCAAATGGTCAACTTAGTCAAGTTATTTTGCAGGCATGCCTTATCTGTAACACAGGTAATCAGTTTACCCAGTTTTAGGTCACCTGCATATATATTATAGAACACCTCAGATGAAAAAGTTAGGCCTGAAAGTTACAATCTAAACAAGTAAGGGCCTAGGACAGAGCCCTGTGGGGTACCCTGACTGTAACCAAGCATTTCACCTGTCCAGTTGCTGCATGATACTTGCCATGTCCTATTTGTAAGCCATGCAGCTATCCAACTTATCAAGAGCACATCAATACCTAGTTGTACTAATTTATTGAACAGTGTTTTGTATATGACCCTGTCAAATGCATGTAAATCTATATAAATTACAGCACAATGTTTCATTCATAGCTGTTATTATATTGTTATAGAACATCTTGTTATAGATGGTAATATATCTATTTTCAACATATGCATGCTGATATATGGTTTCAAGTTCCAACCTATCCAATTCTAGCAATAACTTATCCAATATTACCTTCTCCATTATTTTTCCGCAACATGAAAATAGATTTAAGGATCTGTATGACTCTGGGTTCATCCTACTCCCCTTTCTCTTAAAGACAGGTTTAATAAGCGCATGTCTACAATCTTGAGGAATCTCCCCGTATTTATTTGACCTTGTGAATAATAGATATAATGGTACTATAAGTGGGTTTAGGTGCCTAGGCAGCATGACACCCCCGCCCGTGAGACAGCTGGATGTGGACACATGGCAGATGGACAGTTTAGCTGCAGTGACAAATGCCTGTGGACAATTCCCTGTGGGAATAGAGGAACCCCCTGCACCCTAACCACAGGTGGCAGACACAAAACCCCACAGTGATACACTCTGCACCGCCCCCCCCAGAAGCCACCATGTGTGACTGTCAGTCGAACATGAGGCTGTCACAGGATGCCAAGTGGGTATGAAAGTGGTAATGTGAAACCTGTGTGCTGTGGGCAAAGCCTTTATTAACACAGCATGTAAAGTGATGTGTGTAGTGCTTGGTGCGTACTAAACCCAAATATATTCACAACTTGTAGAAATGTGCCACAGCATGTAGGAAATCCTGCACATCACTGTAGTCACAGTTATGTTGCAAGATGTGCTTTAGGTGACACTCCCTTACAACAATACCCTTCCTATGCAGTGTCACAGGCATCCCCCTCAAAAGTGACTCCCTTTGGGTATCTGTCAGGTTCTTTTCCTGTTGAAGAACAGACAGAAGGTCAGACAGCTGCACTGTAGGGTGTCCAAGTAATACCTTCAGCCGATGATGCCATGCCTCCACCTGGTTATTAGTCTGCAGGAAGTCCATGTCAAAGACATCACACACATTCCAAAACTTCAAAGGGTAGGAAGATGGCAGGCATTGCTGTGCTGAGCAGCGGGATGCATACTTTTGTGGTCGGCCACGCACATAATGATGGTCCAGAAATATGCCTGTAGGCTTTGCACAGTCAGGTAAGGTAGCCACAATGTCTAGAAATGCGGGGATAGCATCTTCAAGTGGTAGGAATGACAATGCAATCAGCTTGTGGATGGCTATTGAAAAATCAGTGTCCATACCATAGAGGGCCACAAGGTGGTGATGCTGGATCTGGTGCCAAATGATCTGTGCAAAATGGAATAAGCACCCCTTCAGAATACTCTTAGGGAATGCCTTTTGGCTGGCATGGATCACTGTCTTCTCAAAATCAGTCATAATGTACTGTGGAGCCAAAGTGCATCCCTGATCTACAGCCATACCCTTCAGTATCTCCCACATATTGTTGTATGCAGACTCTGATTTCTGTATCATGAGACAGTACACCAGGGGAACAATCGTTGCTGAGGTGGGGGTGCCAATACATCCATGTAACGTATACAGCTGACGGCAAATATCATCCCATGTTGGGAAGGTGCCATCCCCAAGAATGATGTCTGACCTGCACAGATCTGCCAGATTCTGTGCTGTAGTTAGTAGAACCAAGGCATCAGTCCCATCCATATCAGACATTCTGCAGAGGATAAAGCTGCCACTACAGAGTGGATACTGGCTGACATCGATATCTGCAAGTGTTGCTGGAGGTGTGGACATGGATGCCCATGCCCTCTACTGTACCCTGGTGATGCTACGATGCAGGGAGACATGGCAAGGCATCTCTTGTAGTACATTGTCATCTGCTGTGCCTAGGACACTCTGCATTACCAGACTTGGCAGTTCATTGTCGGTTATCGCCCTCTGCTGTAGTTCTGCTCACAGTGTAGCCAATTGGGCTGTTGTTGCATCTGCGCAGTGCTGGTGTGGCAGTGATTTCAGCAGTTCTTTCCCCTCATCCTGGTGACCAGTGATGGCATGACCTCGGCAGGCCTTTAATCTCCACTCAATGCATGCCCAGTACCATTTAGGGGGTGCTTCATGCTCTAAATGGTAGAGGTGTCCCTCCACTACCAGCATTGGTTTGCCCCCATTGGCTGGGCACTGTGCTGTATCTGTTGGCAAGCTGACCAGGGCTATACAGGTACACATTTTCCATCATGGTAACACTACTTGTAGATGGCCTATCCGTATCCATCAAATCCAGTGTAGCAGGAAACAGAATGTAGACACAACTTCAGTACAAGCCACTATCAGACTTTGGGTATGTTGCTGTATGCCACCTTGTGTTGTACCCTTCTGTATAAGCGCTGTCTGCCACAGTGGCCCTTTGCAGCAGTACACACACCACCTTGTGTTGTACCCTGCTGTATAAGCACTGCATGCCACAGTGGCCCTGTGCAGCTGTATACACACCACCTTGTGTTGTACCCTCTGAATAAGTGCTGTCTGCCACAGTGGCCCTGTGCAGCAGTACACACACCACCTTGTGTTGCACCCTTCTGTATAAGCGTTGTCTGCCACAGTGGCCCTGTGCAGCAGTATACACACCACCTTGTGTTGTACCCCACTGTATAAGCACCGCCTGCCACAGTGGCTCTGTGCAGCAGTGTACACACCACCTTGTGTTGTACCCTATGAATAAGCACTGCCTGCCACAGTGGCCCTGTGCAGCTGTATACACACCACCTTGTGTTGTACTCTGCTGTATAAGCACTGCCTGCCACAGTGGCCCTGTGCAGCTGTATACACACCACCTTGTGTTGCACCCTGCTGTATAAGCACCACCTGCCACAGTGGCCCTGTGCAGCTGTATACACACCACCTTGTGTTGTACCCTCTGTATAAGCACTGCCTGTCACAGTGGCCCTGTGCAGCTGTATACACACCACCCTGATCTTACTACTTGTCCTGCTAGGGATTCTCTACGTGCAGTTCACACAGCTGTGGAATTGACAAGTGATTGTAGTCTAGTAGGAGTCTACCCAGCATGCTTGTACCACTGGATCTGCATGTACTGCACAGGTCCCCTTTAACTCCCAGCTAATGCTGCTGGCCAGTCAGGGTGTGGGGCCCAGTCTCGGTTTCAGTGACAGAGATTACATAGGGATGTAACCCTGTGTAGCACCATTTTCTGCCTACATGGGTCTGCATACATGCGTACCCCAGCTGCAACAACCATTGGATGGGTTTGGCAGCCCCCACATTACACACATGCTGCTGTGGACTGCGAGGTGGGTTGATACTCCTGTGTGTCAATGTTCCCTTCTACAGTGGCTGCTTTCACACTGTTGGGTAGGTAGTCTGTGATTGCCGGGGTTGACATGTTTCCACCTGTCACTGCACTAGGAAGGCTCTGGCAGGACAGTGTCTGTCTGTTGCAGGCATACCTCTCAACCTCTTTGGGTAGGTAATGTGGTAAACCAAATAAAAACAGTGGTACAAGCAAGAACACTGTTTACATCTTGCTCTTACAAACTTAGAAAGTTGATAGAGTAACAGGTTTTGCATTAGCATGAATTTTCTGATGGGTATGAAGTCTGAAACTCAAATGTCTGTCATTATGTTCTAACTCCACTCTTCAGTGTTGTTCCACTACTTTGCCAGATGGTCACAATTATGTGGTATATGGGCCAAACATATTCTTCAAAGGTCAGGGTTTTCTGTGACAATCTGTACTGTTGGGGGGCATAGGATGCTTGTGGTATTGTAATGTCTATATTAGTAACAATGCGCATGTACATCTGTATCCTTCAGCAGCAGCTACAGCTTCTTTGGCTTTTCCTGAAAGCTTCCCACAGCATGGTTTAATGTATGGGTTGTGGGGGGATTTGTATGCTTGTGCAGGGCAACAGGTAAGCTGCTTTTTGTTTTTTACTGTGTTTGGACCTTTCTAGCCACTTGTTCTGCTGATTGCCTGTGTAGAGAGGCTGTTTCCACTGTCGGGTGACAGCCCACTTATCTACTTTAGGGAACGTCTCCATTTGCTGGTTTTCCTGACTGTGTGGATTCCCACAGCATATCTCTCTTTCAGCTGCACCGCTCTACAATGTAGATGTGCTGCAGCCTTCTGCTTTCGGCGTTATAGCTCGTGGGCATTTGTCTCACATGCCGGAACCCACTATAAGTTCCTGCTGAAGTGTTTTCAGGTCATTGTTACTAATTCTGTCTCCTCCTTGTGCTTACATAAGATTTTATAAATATATCTATAATCTGTTCTGTCTGAGAATACATTTTAGAATCTGCACACAGTTTATCAATTTGTATGTCTTTACTCCTTCCACATCTTATGTATCTATAAGAAGGTTTTCTATTATGCTCAATATCTTTATATACATTTCTTAAATTTTTTCTTGATCTTGTCTCACACTGTGCTTATGCACACTATGTTTGTCAAGCTTATTTATTTCAGTTTTCAAAGCTATAGTTCAACCTCTCTTCCACTTCTTATATTTTTTTGTCTCTCACCTTAATCAGATGTCTTGTTCTTATGGAAATATATACCCCTGATGTTTGCCTAGATCCTGATGTTAAAACATTTTTTTTGATTTTTTGCACTCAAACAGTTTTTATTTCAAAACTTTTCACATTTCATCTGTAGTTTTGCCACTGAACACCTCACTCCAGTTAGTTTTACATAGTGACTGTTTTGCTTCCATATAATCTGTAATTAACCTTCTGTGTATTGGTTTAGATTTCAGTTTAGCAGAATTATCTAGCAACAAATTAACCTTTATAATCCCATGATCGCTGCATACTAATGGTGGTACAACTTGACTTGAAGTAACTGTAATTTTTTTAGGAGCGCAAACAATGTCTAGTATGTTCCATCCCCTGGTAGGTTTTTTTACAGTCTGAAGCAATTGTTGGTCCTGAATATACATTGTGAATCATTTCCTTACAAAAGTTGTTGAATCAATATTATTCCAGTCTGTTCCTGGTAAATTTAAGTCCCAAGCTAATATTATTCTTACCTCCTGTGTTTCAAGAAAGAAATGTATGAATTCCTCTAGGTCATCTGCACTTGACTTTGGTGGTCTATACTCTCCAACAATTGTCATATGTTCCAGGCATACCTCCCAACTGTATCGATTACCCCTGTTATTACTGAGTTTTGGGGTCCAAATAATGGGGTGCCATGATTCCTGAGTGGCACCCCTTCATTTCCGACTTTTTTGCTTCCTTTTTTTATTTTTTATTTATTTTTCGTGGTTTGTGCTGATGTCATCACTTGCGCGATGATGTCAGCTCTATCGGGGCTACCAGCCTGTCAGAATTGCACTCAAGGGCTCACAATCACGTATTTTCAGCTGGCTTTTTGGATGGATGTGTGCACGGGAAGTCTGGATGCAAGTGAGAGCGTTCATTCTATTGAGCAATTCAGTAGCATTCGTTCTCTTTTGCGATCTGCCTGCAGAGAAAGAATTCTGGCTGGATCAGCGAATGGAAAGGGTTGAAGTAAGTGGTGTGTGTGTGTGTGTGTGTGTGTGTGTGTGTGTGTGTGTGTGTGTGTATGTGTGTGTGACCGCCATCAGTATGAATATTAGTTTACTGATTGTTGGGTGGTGGGCAGGACTTGCTACTGCGCATTCGGCAAGGTATGTAATGTTTCTAACACAAAACCTTTATTTTCGGGTGTTAACTGAAACGCCGAACCATTCAATGAAGACCTGGGTTGCTTGAAGATTGATAATTCTTTATTTATTTCTCAAGTAGTGTTGCTTATGGTTAAGTGGTATTTGGAAACTGGCTATTGGCCATTGTACTTCAATTAGTGGCATCTTAATTTTGTTTTTTTCCAACCTAGACCATGAAGGTTCCTGCTGCACCCTGCTGAATCCTTTGTTCCTCTCCTGCTTACAACATTATGTTTATTGTGCTCCTAACACCCACTTTAGGTCAGGAGGTACATAGCAATTCCTGGTTCATTAATTCCATCGGAAGTGTGTACCTATGCATACCCCAGGTCTGCTCTACTTCCTGTTGGGGCTTCTGTCTTAAAAAAAAGTGCAATTTTTTGTCACAGTTATACTATCATTGTGTAACATGGTATTTCTGGTGCTAAAATGTGTACTTTTTATGTATGTTTCATATCAGTGTAGCTATACTTCAGTTTTAAAATTTGGGTTTTATTTAATGTATGCAGAACAGCTATACAAATACTTCCCAAATCTGTGTCATCTGGTAGCATCTTTTGATGATGTCATAAGGGGAAGCAGTACGCAGTTCAGTACTTCCAGGTATTGAATTGAAGGGATTGTTGCTATGCTGGGAACAGGTACTGATACAGTAAAAATGTGGAACAAGCGATAAGGTGGAGAGAATAACACCAAAGCAACAGCAAAAAAGAAAATAATCTCTCCACACCGTCAAGCCAAATAAAATTTATTAAAAAAATGACAAAGCATTTAGATATCAAAAGCATCCTTCCTCAGTGTTTAACTGGAAGTTAAAACCAACATTTATACTAATAGCACATGACACAGCCATTAATTGATTAAGGTAAACACTTGGTCAGAATGTGAAGCATTAAAATCACTACAAATTAACACACAAATTATTATAAAAGAGGCTGATAAGGGAGGAGCAACAGTGATAATGGACATGGAACAGTATATACAATCCATGATGGATCTTCTTAGGGATGAATCTACATTTAAAGTCATTGGTAATAAGGAAATAGACAGTATGATTAGTAAAATAAATATGTCTTTATACGACCACCAAGTAATGAACGACAGATCTTGAAACTTTTCATTATTTGAGTGTGCCCTGTCGTACCATCCCCATACTTTATGGACTTCCTAAGATCCATAAGTCTGTTGAGCAACCACCCATGAGGCCCATTGCCTCAAGTGGTGGTTGTATTACAGAGCCTATATCTGTATACCTCCAGAATATACTAAAGGACTATTTAAAATGTGTCCCTAGTTATATTAAAGATAGTGGTGATTTTTTATCTCAGCTTTACAATTGGTATGATAACATTATTAATTAGAACTTTTTTTCTAGTGACACTAGATATAAAATCTTTATTTACTGTCACCCCAACACCTATGGAGTTGATTGTGTCAGACAAATACTAGTTGAGCATGGTTTGGTTAATAGTAGAAGTTCTGAGACAATTTGTGAACTATTAGATCTGGTTCTAGAAAACAATTTTTTTGTTTTCAATAAGCAAATTTACCATCAAGTATTGAGTACTGCTATGGGCACTACCGGAGCAAATACCTATGCTAACTTGACTCTGAGCAGATGGGAAGAAAACTTTATATATGGTGTAAGTAACCCCTATGCTAGGAATGTTTCATTCTATAAGTGTTTTGTGGATGACATTTTCCTAGTTTGGCAGGGTACTATGTTGGATCTACAAAACTTTTATACATACTTGAATGAGACTGTTGAATTTCTTAAATTTGAGATGAAGTTCTCTGACAAATCCCTAAGTTTTTTGGATATACATTTGATGCTTACAGATCATGGTTTAAACTAGTGTCTATAAGAAAGATGTTCAAGTAAACAAATATCGCCATAAAAAATTATGCACGTGAGGAGAACCTTCAAGAGTATCCTAAAAAGTCAGTACTTAAGAGCCAGTAGACTTAGTACAGAGCTGGAGGTATGTAATGCTCAGATGCAGGAAATGACTGTAAGTTTTTTGGAGAGGGGATACAATATGACAGAAATAGAGACAGCTAGAAGGGATGCCCTGACATTAAGGATTCTGTAGCCATACCCTATTTTTCTGTTAAAGAGGATTCCAATACTGACACTATGAGTTCTAGTAAAGGACAACCCCTTAGATATCTCCTGACATACAATAGAATGAGCAGAATAATTGAGAATGTTATAAGAAAAAATTGTTTTACCCTCAAATCTATACCTGGTCATGAGAAATGGCTCCCAGACCAACCTATGTTTACCTACCATAATTGTAATAATTTGAAACAACTTTTATGTTACAAAGATTTTTCTTTAAATAATACACAAGGAATTGAGTTTAAGAAAAAAAGGCACTTTTCCATGTTACAATTGTTCATGTTGTACAAGTATTAATCAGTGCTCAGAATTTATACATCCTATGAGTGGCAGGAGATTCATTTTTCACTGCACAGCGATGTTTAATCCCTCTGGTATTATATATCTTGCTACATGTAAGAAATGTTCAGGATTTTATGTGGGCAAATCAGTCAGGTGACTGAGGGATAGAATTATTGAGCATAGGTCAGAGATTCATAGGAATACACCTACTAATTCACTGGCTTGCCAGATTTCTGCAATGGGTGCTGCTCATGAATTTGACTTCAGGGTCAAATCTATTGTATACCCAGGTATTAGATGTGGAGACCATGTTAATAATGTGGACATGAAAGAATATGAATGGATAGTGAGGCTTGAAGCAGATAAAGACCCGGGCTTAAATAAACAAGTTACACTAAAACCTGCTCTAAAAAATAAACAAAGGAAAATTGGAAAAAAAAAGAAGATATGTATATACTCCTTATCCCTCTCCTGACTGTTTCTGTATCTTTAAGAACTGGGTGTTCACCTTAATCAGTTAATGGCTGTGTCATGTGCTATTAGTATCAATGTTGGTTTTAACTGCCATTCTGTGTAAGACACTGAGGAAGGATGCTTTTGATATGTGAAAGCCTTGTCGTTTTTTAATAAATTTTATTTGGCTTGGCGGTGTGGAGAGATTATTTTCTTTCTTTTTTAACAGGTACTGCTATTCAGTCTCATTACCTTTTCTGAGCATAAGCCAAACTTACCTAAGAACTTAGTGTGGTAGTTGAGTTTGGCTGCTGTTTTCTGGCACAGCAGCTCTGTGTGTATGTCAGACCTGCTACTGCCATCAAGTAGTCATGACTGTGTGTGTGTGTGTGTGTGTGTGTGTGTGTGTGTGTGTGTGTGTGTGTGTGTGTGTGTGTGTGTGTAAGTAAGGTTTAATTGCTACAAATTTAATACTGAGCATGCCATTTTTGGGATCCACTTTAGCTAATGTTCAGTAGTGCTTATGCCTATTGACCTGCCTACTACAATGGAGATTTTTTTAGATTTAAACAGAAAAGTAAGTAGAGTCCATTCATTCTTATGAATAAATTATGTGAATATTCTTGATAATTTGTCATTATATTAGGTTTTGTCACTGACATCCCAGTTTGCTGCCAGTAAGTTTATCTTCTTTTGAGTCTGCAAGAGGAAATGCTTTTTAGCAGGATGAAAAGTTGTTTTAAAAAGGAATCTCATTTGTGAACTTTTTTCACATTATTTGGGCACGTTTTATTAATGGTTGTTCCCTAGCAGGGGTCACATCATGGTTAATAATTGTTCTGTTAGAAACTTTGGCTGGAGTTCAAAAAACACATTGTTATGTAAGAACAGAAGCCTAGCACAAACATATTAATTTTCTCTGCATCAGCTTCCAAAGATAAAGCTTTTACTTATTATTAATGGTGAAATAATTCAGGCTAGAACAGGACAAGTACTAGAAGCAATTACTTTTCATGGCACTGACTAGGCTGTAACCAGAAAAGAAATGAACAATAACTCTGTTTTAAGTGTAACTTTATTAAAACAAATTAAACTGTACCTCAGTCTGGCAATAGTGATGATAACCATGCTAGGTGATAACAAGGTTATACATTTTACTGTCCCTTATTGTCAGAATCAGGTGAATGACAAACTGAAAAACAAGACACTAATTTTATTTTACCTTTTACTAACAATTCAATAAAGGTGTAAAAAAGCTATCACTCAAGATAGGCAAACATACATTTGTGAGTGTCTGTGTGTGAAAATGTCCCAATTTAATACACCTGATGGCTAGAGGTACTCAGACTCAAACACTGTACCTTGGGTACAGGGTAATAAGAGCCTAAAGTCCTTATCGACCACCACTTGTGAATTTATGCCTCATTTTTTTATCTGTTCCTCCTAAAGTCTGTGGTTTTTAGGATTTTTGTGGCAATCACTCAAGGATTGACTTCCCTAAATAATGACAGGCATTTATTTGACTTTCAGACTTCATATTCTTCAGAAAATAAATGGTAACGCAAAACCTTTTATTCTACCAATTTTCTAAGTTTATAAGATAAATGTGTCCCTATTTTTGGGTCTGTATTCCCCCATTATTGGCTTTGTACAGGTTTTTTGTGCTAAGACATTGGGAGCTATGGTGGCACGTGAGAACTGAATTCACTAAATGATAGCCATTTAAGTTTCAGCCTTCCTGTCTTTCTATAACTAGAATGTAGGAAGGAACCAGTGTCCCTAGTTGAAACCTATGGACACCCACAGAACTTAGAAACCAAAACAGAAAACACCTAGTCTAAGAAACAAACCAGGAGTCCAAGTACTGTGAAACATCAACTCCAACCACCGTGCCACAGTGCATTTATTCACAGCTTAATAAAAATGAATGCATTTTGAGAATAACTGGTATTTCACATCCACACAAATTGCCAACAAACCTATTATTTGAAAGAATAGTGAAATGCACAGCCAGTAGTTTCTAGTTTTGACATATGAGAAATGATGCACATCTTTTTTAGACTACATCTTCATGGTCCATCCAGTTGCTGCTGATTTGGCATAGTGGTATGTTTTTCTGACTGTAGTGCACAGGGTCTTGAGTTCAAGGCTTGGCAGTGAAATGCATCATGGTAACATGATATTTTATTCTAGCAACTTTCCAAAATGTTTGTTGCCCCCACCCAAAAAAATAAACTGAAATTGAAAATAACTGCCTATGGCTTACAGACTTTATATCACATAATCAAAATTCCAAAATATCAAACACCATAAGCTCAAACTTGAATTTTGAAATGTGATATAATCGAAAGCTCAGAACAGCAAATTTTTTCCCAGGGAGAAAATTTGCTGTTCTGAGAAACACACACACAACACAAGCACACCAAAAAAAGTAATCCACACATGTACACTTAAAATCCTACTTCTAACCCTACACTAAACCGTGCATACACTACTATCTATCCACTTACCTTAACCCAAACCCTAACCCTAAGGTCCATAACTATTGCACCCTCACCTTACCCTCTCCCTAACCCTAAGGTCTGTAACTATTGCACACTCACGTTACCTGCTCCCTAACCCTAAGGTCTGTAACTATCGCACACTCACGTTACCTGCTCCCTAACCCTAAGGTCTGTAACTATCGCACACTCACCTTACCCGCTTCCTAACCCTAAGGTCCTTAACTATCCCATTCCCACACTCACCTTAACCCGGTCCGTTCACACACTTACCTTAACCCGGTCCGTAACCTTCGCACCACAGTGGAGAAAATAGTGAAGCGGCAGAAACAGCCCACCAAATTCTTTCCCTAGGAAAGAAGTTGATGTTCTGCAGCTCCTCTGAATCTTTGCCCAACTTACTGTTTTCAGCCTTCTACCTGGATCTGTACTCTAGTTTACTCTCCATTCCTCTCCCCTGCCCACACTATCCCGATCTACACCTGACTACTCTAGCTCTACCTATAACATACCCTAAAACTTCTTAATACTTATACTACCAGTTCTAACTTACCTGCTGTTTATACACCTGGCTGATTGTTTCCTCTCAGCAATTTCCTACTCCTTTGGCTCACTCCGCCCTCCCTGCCCCCATATCCCACCCGCTCCATTGGCTCACTCTGCTCCCCTCCCTGCCCCCATATCCCACCCGCCCCTGGGACCTCTACATTTATCCCCGCATCACCACACCCACCACAGTCCCTAGCCAATCAGAACTTATTCTTCCCTCCACCCACTCCACAGCGGACTCCTCCCTTATCCGCCTTTCCCCTCTCTGAACATATACCTATTTAATACTATCCCCACTCATCTAAACATGTCCAACACTCACCTTCCTCTCCTACTACTAACTCTTCTTACTATTCTTACCTCTACCTATCTCATAACCTACTATGAGCAACCTTTAAATTCTACCTTTTGTACTCCACACAAACATACCCTAGCTACCCCCACAACCACACTCACAAACCATAGCTGTCCCATATATAGCAACTCATATCTTGAACCTAAATATCATCGCCTTTCACACATCAAATACCTTATTCTTCAAGTTACAAAACACTGGTACTGCATCAAACCCTCACAACTAACTAACCTTATTCATGGTTTATCTTTAATTTATGGGGACATCCACCCCAACCCAGGCCCTAACACAAACATACCATCCCCTAATTCCCACACACTGAATCCCATGCCTACACCACAAACTAAACCTCCCAAATCTCTTACAATAGCTCATCTAAACATCCGTAGCATATGTAACAAACTTCCTGCTCTTCATGCTCTACTCGAAGTCCAGCAGTATGACATTCTCTGTCTTACTGAAACCTGGCTTAAACCCACAATAAAGGATAATGAAATTATCCCCCCTGGCTATAACATCCTAAGACAAGACCGTCTTACTAAAAAAGGGGGAGGAGTAGCTATACTCTTCAAAAGTGGACTGGAAATAAACAAATCAGCCCTTACCCCACCACATGACTCTAATGCTGAACTAATTATTTCCAAACTCTCCCTTAATTCACACAAGACTATTAATATCATCTGCACTTATCTTCCCCCAGGCAACAATCCCCCCATATTAGAAGACCTACTAAACTGGTTTTCAATAAATTTCCCTCAAGAAACAATACTACTAGGCGACTTTAATATTGATTGGAACCTATGCAAACAAGCTAATCCATCTACCATTATTAACTTACACGGATTTCATCAAACCATCAACTCCACAACTAGAACAAATAAAAGCAATAACAAAGAAACCATACTCGACTGGATCTTGACTAATACTCCCCAACAAAAGTACTCAACAGGTACCCTCCCAGATGACCTTAGTGACCACTCTCTCACATATATCATTAGGCACAAAACTCATCTAACAGCACACCCCCTAATTCGCTTATCTCGCAGCAAAAAACACTTTAACCTTCAACTCTTTCAAAATGAACTCAGCTTAATCAACTGGGCACCTCTAAAAACTCTCCCAATAGATGAAGCTGTTAACCACTTTAATAATACCTTTCTTACTATTCTCGATCATCATGCCCCCACCCGTTCTATAAGAATGAAATCTATATCAGCTCCATGGCTTACAACCAACACCAAACAACTTATCCTTAGTAGGAATAAAGCCTGGACTAAATGGCAAACCACCAAAGACTCTTTTGATCACCTTAGCTTCAAGCAAAAAAGGAACATGACTAAGCTTGCTATCATACAGGACAAAAAGAACTACTATACCCAGCTACAGCAATCCTCCCACCACCAACCAAAAAAATTTTGGAAATCAATTAATTCACTACTATCCCCTGGCAAGGTCACAACTCCCAACCCACTCAGCTCCTGCCCTGACTCTCCCCTACAAACAGCTAATGCATTTAATAACTTCTTTACATCAACCATACTAAAACTGGCCAACCAACAAAGCCCCGACCCCTCATTACTAGGGAACACTAGCTGCACTCCACCTCCATTTCTGCTCAAACCCATACCCACCTCCTATATTCTACACTTACTTCAGAAACTCAAACCCTCAACCCCCTCAGCTGACAAATTGCCAGCTGAATATCTCCAGCTAGGTGCTCAAGCTATTGCCTACCCTATCTCTATTCTAATCAACAGAACCATAAAAGAAAGTACTATACCCTCACTCTGGAAAATCTCCCACATCATCCCTCTCTTCAAAGGCGATTCATTTGAATACTCTAACTACCGCCCTATAGCACTGCTATCTCCTATTGCTAAAATAATGGAGAAATGCATCCACAAACAGCTTTTAAATCACCTCTTATCTAATAATCTCCTCGCTACTTGCCAACATGGCTTTCGTCCCTACCATAGCACCACCACAGCCTTATTATCCTTCATAGACTCTATTAATATAAACCGGAATAACAATCTTCTTTCATCAGCATTCTTTGTTGACCTGTCAAAAGCCTTTGACATGGTGAACCACCAACTCCTCCTACATTGTTTAAAATCTCTGTCTCTCAATAGTCTAGCCTTAAACTGGTTTACTTCCTATCTTCAGAATCGGAAACAAGCTGTCTTATGGAACAACAATCTTTCCGAACTTCTCCCCACCACTTTAGGAGTACCTCAGGGCTCGATCTTAGGTCCTCTTTTATTTTCCATCTTTATTAACGACCTGAATCTTGCCACCCCACTAACCACTTGCATTTAGTACGCCGATGACACCACCATCATCTGCTCAGCCACAACACAAGCTGACCTCCACTCACTTACTCAAAAAACTTTTACCACCATTGAACAATGGTTCTCTAATCACTGCCTTCTCTTAAACCCTAAGAAAACTAAACTTCTCCTCTTTTCACCCACACACCTGTCTCCCCCTATTAGTTTCACACTCACTTCTAACAATGGCACCCTTATCTCTCCCGACCAAACAACCAAACTTTTAGGAGTTACCATTGACAACTTACTCAAACTTGATGTACATATAAACTCTATCATAAAAGCAACTAATAGAAAATTAGGTTCTCTCTACAGAATCAAATCTTTCTTAACACCTGAAGCAAGAACTACCATAGCCAGAACATATCTTCTCTCTACTCTACTATATGCATCCCCCATTTACACTAATCTTTCTAAACATAACATCAATAGGCTTACAACAGCCTACTACAACATTGCCAAATTTGCCACTGCCTCTCCATACAAAACACATCACTGCCTAAACCTCCATAACCTAGGATGGCTTGAGTTACCTCACCTAATTCAATACTACCAACTTACAATTGCCCATAAAGCCCTTCACCACCCAGAAAATATACCTATGCTCTCAACTCTGATAAAACCTTACAATAACCTAAAACCCCTCCAATAAATTACTGATTCAAACTTCTCTAGCAAAGAATACAGCAGGTGACTCAATATTTTCCAACTCAGTTGGTAAAATTTGGAATCAACTTCCTCCAGACCTTACAGCCCAAACTTCTATCACACTATTTAAAACTCAACTAAAACATTTTCTAGCCAATCACTGGCTTTGCTCGTGCAATTTCCCTAGCTGAACACATACCACCTACCTTCTCCTGCATCCTTTGCACTGACTAACAACTCTATTTCTCCAACTCTCCTTCATTTCTACCTAAGAAATTTGACTCTATTAACTACAAACTATTATTTTCTACTCTTTTCTAGCCTTCAAACTACTTAATTACGTATGTCATTATTGTATATATCTGTACTGAAGAGATTTAATATTTTATGAATACTCTTACTGAAAAACTTGCCTAAATGCCTGTTTTACATGTGTCTCTAATTCCCTATGTATTTATAGACCTGATTTTAGTTGTGTCTTAAACTGCCTATGTACTTTAAATGTACTTTTGTTACTATGCATTAGTGCAGCTTAAACTGCCTATGTACTTGGAATGTACTTTTTGTTACTTTGCATTAGATAGTGGAGCTTTTCTCCTCGGGCCTCCACTGAAAATGGACATGTATCCAGCTGGACTAGCCCGGTTAACAAATGTAAAATAAAATAAATAAAATAAATAAATAAAATTGTTCGCTGTTTTGGGTTCGATATTATAACATTCAAAGTTTTACTACTTCGATGTTATGATATAAACCCAGCTTACAGTACTGTCATTTTATTTTATATATAGCTATATATTGTGTGGGTGTGGAAGTAGACTTTTATGATGGAAATGTTCTGAACTGGGCAGTTTTGTCATTATTGGTTCATGAATTTTGTTTCATTGACTACTGGAAACATTTTCACACAATAAATTTAAAATGCGCTCTGTCTAACAAGTGTGCTGTACAAGGAGGAATATAATTTAATAAAGTCAGGAAGGTGTATCAAAGAACACATGTATGTTTCTTGTTTTGTGTGCAAGGGGCCAATGATTTGAAAAGAGCGCAAGGTAATCTTTATCCACCACTGGCCATGCATTTTCTTTGGATGTGGTGTGGGTTTCAATGCTGTTTCAATTAATGAGTTTCTAAGGCAGAGAAGTTTTAATGCCAAGACTATTTTCATTGTGAGACAGTATTGCTTTGTTTAGCATATTTCTATTAGTGTTTGTGCATTTTGCTACAAAATGTAAAAATAAAATCCAAATAATCATTGTAGAATTAAAGCAGTATGCATGCACACATTAGTGTTTATTGTAAATGGGGCGGAATAGACTGTTAATGGGACATTGGAATGGCTGCAGTGGACTCTGGTGCCACATTTTGGTTGTCTGTTCTTCAGTTTGCATTTGAAAGTTGGCATCCCACAATTTCACTGGAGTGGGTGTGATCACATAATTATGTTTGCAAATTTGATGTTAATTCATGGGCATTATCCAGATTTTTTATGTTTCCAGGTTGAGAGGTATGGTTCCATTGTTGTCTTTATTGTCACAGTTACACAGTCTATAGTATTTTTATTATTGAATATGTAATAATATAAGAATAACAGCAGTGCAAATGTCTTAAAATCCTTTAATAAAATGGAATATTCAATTTTATTAAAGGATTTTGAGATGTTTGCACTGCTGTTTTTCTTATGTTTTTGCCAATTGTTTTACAGCAGTACATTTAGCTACCAGAGCATTTTTTGTTCTTGTTTTAGCTGAATATGTATAATCACAGATCTCATAACTATCTTTAATCCTTATCATAACACCTCCACCAGATTTTTTGTTAGAATGTCTTTTACAGTAAAAACATTTATACCCTGACAGAACTGGCTTCCAGTCATTGTTCTTTAACCATGTTTCACAAACAATAACAGCATTAATCTTGTGGGACTGTAGCAAATTTTCCAATAAAAAAACTTTATTATTAATGCTCCTAGAATTAACAACTATCAGAAATGCATCAAATGTTGCTATCTGTGAACTGTTAAATTTTCAACCTGGCAAAAATCCTGCCTAGTGTTTGTCAAATCTTGCAAAATATATACTGCAAAAATTCTCTTCTTTGATCTTGATAAATGCATTCCATCCTGTCTGAACATATATGTGCCCCAAACTAGGCGTGAATGCTGCACACATTTCCATTTTTTTAAAACAGAACATTTTTTCCATGTAGGTATTTACCCAAAATATCTTTTCATTTACGGTGATCTGACTTTCCTTTCTATAGGTGATTTGTGAGAAATACGTCCTAACACCAGTTAGCTATACTATCTAAGCAGGCTGTGAGTTTCCTATTAGCAGTCAGAGAATCCTCATGGGTGACAACATTTGTACTGACATGAATAAAAATGGATCCGTACTTCCTTACATGAAGGCATTCCAAGGCTTGTCTCAGATCTTCTATTTTTGCTCCTGGCAAGCATAACACTATTCAATGTTCATTATTTTTTCTGCAAATATAATTATCAGTTCCTCTAATAACTGAATCTCCAATTACAAGAATATCTTTGCTGACCATCTCTGAAGAATCTTCAGCTTCTAATAAATTGATATCCACTCTATCAATTGTTACGAAGGATAGATCTTCATCACCATTAGTCATATTAATCCCACTGTTTTCATTGTATATTAAATTCTCATCCAGCTGGCATTGTAATTCCAGAGCTTAAGCCATGTAGTCAACTTCTGTCTTTCTCTTCTTTTTTCTTACAGTAATGTTCTTCAATCCTTCCACATTCAGTATAGATTTCTTCCTTTTCACCTGCCCCTTGCCTCTTTGTTCTACCTTCTCTTTTGGAAAAATAATGCCTTCTTCTGTAGACTGAAGGTTTTCTGATAGAAATGTATTATCATTAAGCAATAACCCATGCCTGGGTGTGGGTAATGCTGGATTTACCCACAGTTGGTGTGGTTTGGTCATGAGGGCAAAGCCCGAGTGACCAAACAAAGACAACCGTGGGTAAATCCAGCATTACCCATACTCAGAAGTGGGTTATTGCTATTATACAATGACATTATTTAAGAAAAAAAATACTTACTTTTTTTAAATAATGGCATTGTATAATGCCTCTGTGCTGCCCTTCCACAGCTGTCCGGTATCCTGGGGCAGTTCTGATGTACTGCGCATGAGTATGCTTATGCAGTACATTAGAGTTGTGTGTAGAGGAAGCAACAGAGAAAGGAAGGTCTCCATTGCTTTTTTAAAGTTGTGTCGCTATGATAAATGAGTTTAACATAACAAGATATCTTTAAAAAAAGCAACGGAGAAAGGAAGATCACCATTCCCTTTTTTAAAGCTGTCTCGCTATGTTAAATGAGTTTAACATTTAATGACATTACAACTGTATGACTATACTATTTCTATTGCTCTCAAAAAAAAAAAAAATGTAGTTGTCTGTTATAATTATGTATATACATTTTAAAATGAGTAATTACCCTATTCTCATACAATAGTACTGTAAACAATTAATGCCTTTCTCAATACGTAGATATTACCATATGTTTGTATTACTTTATCTAATCTAATATGTATGCATTGTTGCCCACTGTCTGAGTTTCTCACATTTATTTTAATTGTTTAATCTCTATTACCTTATTTTAATCTGTGGAGCTTTTCTCCCCGGGCCTCCACTGAAAATGGAAATTATCCAGCTGGACTAGCCTGGTCAACAAATGTAAAATAAAATAAATAAAAATAAATAATAAACATAGCGAGACAGCTTTAAAAAAAGCAATGGAGAAAGGAAGATCTCCGTTGCTTTTTTTCTAAAGATATCTCGCTATGTTAAACGAGTTTAACATAGCGAGATTACAGCAATGGATCTCTTCCATTCTCCGTTGCTGCCTAACACACAAAAAAAAAAGTCAAGACTTATACTAATGGAAAAAGTCTGGGCGAGTGGACCTTTTTCCTTATACTAATGAAAAAAGGTCCGGTTGACCGGACCTTTTTCCATTAGTATAAGTTGGATTTACAACGGGCACGCTGGTTGGGCTGGCCAGTCAGTGTGCACATATCATAATACTAATAGGCAGTCTTTGTATAATTCCCTGTAACCTATGTCAGGTCAGAATAAAATAATGTCATTTCCCACAATGGAGAGAGAAGATACACAATGGCACTTGATAGCTGAGACTATTATAGAGTTTCCTGTTCCTCTCTAATCAGACAAACAAAGAAAATATTTCTCTTATTTCTTTTTTTTTTTTGTCACTTAGAGGTATCCTCTACATAATAACACAATTAATTATGTTTCCATTTAGTTGCCATATTGTCAGTGGTGGCCAATTGAAGAATAATAAAATATTATTGCCAGTGGTGCTATTTTCTTCACAAAAAGAGCATAGCATCTGAAAAACATTGGGGCACAGCATTGTCACACTGTTCTTCGCTTCTGTAATAAGTCAAAAGATCTAGAACTTATTTAAACTTTTACAGAGCACTCGGAACTATGCTTTCACACAGCACTTTTCTAACATAGGCAGGATGACAATCAATCACATGGTTTCCATTTCTCTTCACATTTTAAAATGGTAAAAAGACCAACAGGACAACCATGGCAATAGCTTCCAGTTTAATAGAGAATAAAATACATTTAAAACAGACAAGCGCTTTCAGGTAGAAAACTACACTTCATCAGATCCTTAAAACACAATAAAACTCATGGGACATAAATACTCATACTCAGCCTATCAAGAATAAAGCTGGGAGCAATCAAAACAATTAGCAAAAATCACATTAAAATCACCTCATTTTCTTAAAGCACCGTGCATCCAATACCGGCTTAATGCAGATATTATTGATAAGACCAAGATGAACATGTGCTTGCATCCTTAAAATCCACTTGAGCTCTATTCGCTCCAAATAATTGCTGTAGTCACCCCCTCTTGTATTTTAAACACTTGTTGCAGCACTCTAAACCTAAAACTATGCATGGGAAAACCTACAATATGTTTAGCTAAAGCATTGTACACATTCTTATTCTTCATATCATACAGATGTGTGTATGCCCTGTCCTTCAAACGTTTCAATGTCTTACCAGCGTAGAAACATTCACAATTATTTCAGGTAGCTAAGTATACTATGTTACTTAGGTTCATAGGTTCATAGATTAGTACTAGGCTAATCACCCTTGTGGGCCATTTTAAGCCTAGCCAATTACCCCATGTGAGAATCAAACCGTGCACCTTGGTTCTATAAGGTAAACACCTTAACTGTTATACTAACCTTCCCACCCTGTATTACAAGAGGCATAAAATCTAGGTTTAAACTCCAAATTCATAGTAGGATGTACATAAGACTGCATCTTACTAATCACTTCACATATCCTGCACTTGATACATGGAAAAGTACCTAGTCTATCCCAGTGTTCCTGCTTCTGTTGTCTATCATTACACAATAGTTGTTTCAAATTTTGGTTATTCCTGTAAGTAAACCTAGGTGTATATCTATGATTTTAGCAGTCATTCTATCCACTGTCAAAAGATGCCAGTTCTTCTTTATTATATTGCATGTAACACTACTGTCATTGGCATATTTAGTAATAAAAGGGACCCTACCATTTTGGTATGTGAAGACAAACTAGATACAGGCCTTGAATCATTAACCTCTATACTTCCAAGGAATTCTTCCCTTATTTTGTCAATATTAGACTTAGTGTATCCCCTATCTGTAAACAACTGTTCAAGGTTAGCCACTTCATTCTTCAGTTCTTTTTTATCCACACAAATCCTCTTAACTCTATTAAACTGACTGCTTATTATATTGGGGAACACATATCTGGGATGCATGCTGCTGTAATCAAGCAGGCCATTACACCAGCATGGTTTAAAAAACAGAGTAGTAGTAGTGACAGTCCCTGCTTCATCCTTATAAATGGATACATCCAAGAAGTCTACTTTTGTGGGTGAGGATGTTACAGTAAATCTCAGAAACTCCATAGTGGATTCTAAGTATACCACAAAATCAAATAGGGAAGACATCTCTCCTTCCTAAATCATAAAAGTATAATCCACAAAACATCATTATATCTTAATGTGTCCACTATAGATGTTATTAAACAGATGTTGTGTTTCCCAGTAATATACCACTAAATTGACTTACAAGTTGGCATATGGACTGCCCATAGTGACACCCCATTTTTGTAAGTATATCTTCCTATTGTACACATTTTAAAATAGGAATTTAACACTATTATGGTCATCAAGGGCTGCCCATTAGGGCAGAGGACTTTAATGAGCTGTTTACTGTGCCAAGGGTACAGGGTTTGAATCATTCCACCTTCATTATATCAGACTGTGTTTAGGAGAGTTTGAGCTAAGCTCATTAATGGCCTCATGGACTGCATGCCTAGTAACAAGCTATGAAACTATTAATGCCAGTGTGTTCTATTTATAAAACATACACAGACCAAGAGTACAGTCTGAAGCCATTTTATTGCCTGAGTACTAAACATGTGCCCTGTCTCATTTTACAGTCTCATGCAGGCTTGCTTTTATAGAATTCTGCACTTCTGTGTACGTGTTAAGCATGTATTACTCCTTATTAGAATAAATACAGTGACCTTATTAGAATAAATACAGTGACCTTATTAGAATAAATACAGTGAATCACTTTACTAGGTTAAATGGCATTTTAGTGCCCACTACATAAAATCCATTTACTAATGTCCATTGATGAAATAAGCAAATTAGTGAAACAGAGTGTGCCTTCGTTGAAGGTTGGGCGTCGGGCTGGCAACTCGGCACCGTAAAAATCAACTACCAATCATTAGCAGACCGGAGTTCCACTGTGGTGACCCCTAACTGAGAAAAGCTGAAAGACGTTTTATTAGGGATACAGAGTGCATTTCATTGCTAACATCGGAAGGAGATGTGTAGTCCTCTCAGCAAGCAAGGAGTCTTCAGAAATGTTATTATTCCTTGATGTCAAATATCTCTGTCACAGATTTTTTTTCAGGCTGAACACCTTTATTAAATTAATACTTAGGACATACTAGAAAGAAAAAACATATTAACATTTGTCATATTCATGTAATTTATATATACACAAGATGTCCTGGATTTCTTTCAGATTGACTTCAGATCTCTGGCTAAGGAGGCCAAACTCTGAGCAGCTCTGATAAACTTGTATAGACACTTAACTGTATAGACTCAGCTGTACCTGTTAGGATCAAGACCAGATCTTCCCAAAGAAACATGACACCCTGCTTGGCCACAAGTATAAACAGGTTATATAACAAAAAGAAGGAACTGTTATCCAAGAACAAGAGGCAACTCATTCACCAGCGGAAGAATACCCTCCGCAGCTTGAACCAGCAAATCAGATATCTTGTAAAGTCCTCTGAAGCCAATTATGAGGCTAAATTATTAAAGACAATCATAAGGCTTTCTTTAGCTATGTCCGAAATCTTAAAGGAGATGCCCATCTATGTGCTGAGCTTACAACTCACATTGAAGCCAAATAATTTGCCAACCTGCTGGTCGCTCCCATCAGACACATCCCAAATCATACCTGTCATCAGTCCACTACCTAGCATCTCCAAAGAGCAGGTCATATCTGCCCTCTCCAAGGCCATAAACACAGCCTCCATGGGACCAGCTAACATCCCAGGCTGTTTACTAAACAATCTAAAAGAAGACCTAGTGGAACCACTTGGCATTCTCTTCAATCAGAGCCTGAGCAGTAGCTTTGTTCCAGCAGAGGGGAGAACAGCAACAGTAAGCCCCTTACACAAAGTGGGGTCCATCAACTGACCTTTGGGAGCTATAGACCAATAAGCCTAATCAGCCATATCTGCAAGGCCATGACCTCCAAACTTTTGACTCAACCCAATTTGGCTTTGTTAAGGACAGAGCTTGCTTATTAAACCCGGTGGACTTCTTTGAGAATGTCACCATAGCCCTGGATGAGGGTAAAGCAGTACATTATTATTTATTTCTTTTACAGTTTGTTTACCAGGATAGTCCATTGGGCCAAATGAGCCCATTTTCAATGGAGTTCTGGGGAGAAAAGCTCCAACAAGGTTAAACAAGTGATAAAGTATTTAGACACACCAACAAAATGTTACAAAGCATATAAAATTTGTAAAATTTGTAGTATACAATGAAATAAGAGATGTACTGACAAAAGAAATAATAGTATAAAATGCTTTTAGAGGGAAGTCAAATGTACTATCTATATGTATATATATATTTACATAGTCTCATAGTCTACACAAGTGAGCTTCTCAAGTCAGATTATAAAAGAAACAAGAAACAGAGGAGAGGGAAATTAACAAACAATAGGTAGAGTGAAGACACAGGTATAGAAGGAAGAAGTAAGGAGCATAGATGTAGGTGGAAAATTAGGTGGGAAACTAGATAGTGGGGATCAGAGTTGTGAAAATTGAAAAAGAGAGGAAGCTAGGGTGTGGAGACGTAGAGGAGAGGGAACAGAGTTATGAGAAGTTAGAGAAGAGAGATCGGTAGGATGTGGTTACGTAGAGAAGAGTCGGGAGGGGTGGGAGTAGGAGCATTCCCAGAGGGACGAGAGGTGGGAATGGAGCCAGGTTTTAAAGGTGGAGTGGTTGTTGGTGGTACGAATTTATGGAGGAAGGAAATTCTAGAGTTGGGATAGAGAGAAGGACAAAAGGAATTTGCCTGGCGTTTGAGCAGGTTTGTGTACTTCGAGCAGATTTTGATTGTTTGACCTGAGTAGTCTATCAGGGTGATGCAATTGGAGGGAGGAGTCAAGAGAAGGGCAGAGCAAGGGTTTAAAGATGAGTTTATGTGCATAAGAAAGTTTGATGAAGGAGAGATGATGGGGTAATTCAAGCCAATTTAGTTTGCAAAGGGCATTACAGTGTTGAGTGGAGGATTTGGCACCAGTGGCAAACTTTGAGATTTTGTTATAGCAGGAAGCTAGTTTAGTCTTTAGACTGGACTGGAGATTAGTAAGGAGGGGGCACCATACAAGGGGGAGGGTATGTGGTAGGTGGTAGAAAGGACATGTTTGAAGGAGTAATGAAGTGGTTGTGACAGTAGAGTAAGCTTAGTTTTGGTGGGTTTTCTTTATATTTGCTTGAACATGCATGTCAAATTTAAGCTGATCATCGATAGTGACACCTAATGGCTTTGTGTGGGATACGATTTCTATAGGGGTCCTGTTTTGGCTAGTTATAGAGAAAGAGTTCTTTCAATTTTAGTATACTTTGAGGGGGGGTGAATGTCATAATTTTGGATTTGGAAGCATTTAGTGCTAGATGATTGTTTAACATCCAGTTCTTGGTTGATAGAAAGGCTACTTGGGTTAGTTTCTGTAGGATGGGGAGGGTTTCAGCAGAGAAGATTATTGTAGAGTCAATCTGCATATTGGATGAGTTTGGCATTAAGAATACTCTAGTGGAAGTCATTTATAAATATATTAAATAGTAGAGGGCTTAATATGCCCCCCTGTAGTACTCTTGTGAGGGTGTTAAGGAAAGGGGAAATATAGTTTTTCCACATGACCGATTGCTGCCTATTGGAAATGTAACTGGAGAACCAGTTGATAGAGGAGGTGGATATGTTAAGATGAGAGAGTTTAGACAAGAGGAGGCAGTGTGAAATTGTATCAAAGGCCTTGGATAAATCAAGTAGGAGGGTTGATACAGTACTGCTGGAGTCAAGTATGGAATTGACAGTTTCGAGGAAGGAGAGTAGAACGGCGGTGGTGATACTGTGTCCAGGCCTGAAATCATGTTGTGTGGGAGTAAGCAGATGGTTATCAAGTAGGTAGGGTACCAGTTGTAGATGAATGCATTTTTCTAAGATTTTTGAGAAGGGGAGAGAATGGCAATTGGCCGGAAGTTAGAAATTTCAGTATTGTTTCCCCCTTTATGAAGGGGGATGATAAAGGCTTTCTTCCAGAGTATTAGTACATAAGATTCTTGGATTGACCAGTTTATTAGGATGGAGATGGGGAAGGCTATGTTGTTGGCAGTTCACTTATCTTGACTTAGCCAAGGCCTTCGACACAGTCCCCACTCAGGTATCATTGAGAAACTCTCCCAGCTGGAGATTAACCCATATGTCATTAGATGGGCAGCAAACTGGCTCACCAACAGAATGCATCCTGTCACTGTTGGGGATTCTACCTCCACCAGTAGACCAGTTACCGGTGATGTACCACAGGGATCTGTGCTGGTCCCTCTACAATGTTAATATATTACAAAAGGGGCTAATGCAGACTAATGATTAATGCCAGAATCACAGTCTAAAACTAATTGCAGAAAGGTTCATCATTATCCCCTTTGGTAAAGAAGTGGGCCCTGCAAATTACATTATGGATAGCATCCCCCTATGGATAGCTCAAACACAGTGGTGAGAGACTTGGGAACAAAGGTTGACAGCAATTTAAACTTTGATCACGTCTCCACAGTAGTAAGAAAAGCCTTCTGTGTTCTGCATCTCATAAATAATGGCATCACATCTAAGACTAAGGATGTTATAACTCCTCTATACTTGACCCTTGACCCTCATTCTCACCAGACACCTTCAATAACTGCAGAGACCATACAGGGTTCTAACCAAGAAAACTGAGGGCCTCCAAAACATGACCAACATGGAAAGATTGATGGCCCTGTCTCTGAACTCCGTATCCTACAGGTTTCTGAAAGGTGACCTGTGCCTGGCCTGCAGAACAATCTCTGACCCTGCACTAATGGAAAAACTGCATGCCCACAAATCAGATAGGATAAAAGTCACTCATTTCAGGGATCTCAGCCTAGACTGTGACATAAACAGAACATCTTGGAGAGACAGATATGTCATCCAGAGATTGCAGCTCCTCTAGAATTCCTCCAGAGTAACAGGCTGTCTACCAGATAGCATTAGTGACCACCTCCCTACATTCCTACCATGCAAATGTACTAACATCCCATAACTTAGAGCATCAAGGCTTAATGCAAGAACAGAGGATTTTGAACAAGTTGAAATAACGAGTCAACATTTTGTAGATAGAGGTTACCATAAGGATGAAATTAATAAAACTAGAAATATGGTGGTTGAAATGAGGGAAAACACAGCTTGACCATATTTTTCTAAAAGGAATGATATGTCAGTACAGACAACATATAAAAAGAAGACAGAAAATAAAATAAGATTTCCCCTGTTTTATTCCACTGATGTGAGACTGTATACAATATAACTGAGAAGCACTGGGACATTTTGATGACAGATAAAGAAATTAGTTCCTAACTGGAACCTAGACCAAGTTTTGCATATAAGAACATGCACTCTTTAAAGAGAAGACTGTTATTTTAAGAATGAAAATATAAGGAAAAGGGATGGACAGACTTGTCCGTGTGTGAGATGTTCCTTGTGTAACTATATATGCAACAGTAATACGTTTTTACAGCCTGACACAGGCAGGGAATATGTATTTAACATTTCAGCTACATGTGCTTCAGAACACATTATTTATTTAGCCCAATGTTCAGTATATTTTTGTTTCTATGTGGGAAAAACGGATGGAGCCCTTAGAGATCATATCAAGTAACACGTACCAGATACAGAAAAAAAGTGATGTCAGTGCATTATTTAAACACATTAGAGTGAATGACAATGCACATAATTTTACTTTTTTAGTTATAGGCAAAATATATGACAACATCAGAATGGGGGACATAAGAAACAGGACAAAACAGCTTGAGGCAAAATGGATTATAAGACTGAAAGCAGATTCTGGACATGAGTTAAATGACAGGATACCCATAAGACCAAAATTTAAAGCAAGACCATTGAATAAATGAAATGTTAAGTCATTTCATGACATGCTTACTTACATCAAGTATTAGAGATTTTTAACAGTATATGTTTATATATGAGCACATTTTATGTCTGTATATTTATATTTATATTTATATGTGGATTTTCTATATATATTTTTTATATATGAGTTTTTTATGTGTTTGTTATGCATTATATTTCTTAGAATCATGTTTTCACAGTGAAGGACTGAATATTTTTACTTAATTAAGGATGTTTCTTCAAGATAATTGTGACTTAATTAGTTAGTTCAAGGTATATAAGATACATAGTAGATGCATGCATTTGTATCTGAAGAAGCAGAAGTTATCTGTGAAAGTACTTATACATCTGTGGTTGAATAAAGAAGAGTTTTTTTACACTGGAACTACCTGCCATTTTTTGGCTACAAGTGTGTTACATTTAATTATTAAATATATTTAAACCTATCATTGTGGCGGATATCTATGAGACATATTTAAGCTCTGAGAGTACTTGCATACATATTTGGTGACACTGTACAGGCTACTCCTAACAGCCTTGTACCATTTGTATTAATAGTAACATTACACAGATTACACAGTAAGATTGGATACCCTTTGCTAAGGGCCTTAAAGAAACTGATAAGTAGTGACTGGTGGCGTTGGAAACTACCTTGTAGTCTCGGCAGAAGGGGGCATAACTAGTAAACCTGTGCCAGCCTTTCCCAGGTATGTGTGTCTATTTAAATCAAATCTCAAAGGGTGTGTGTGTGTCAGCTACTTGGGCAGGAACATGAAGCACTGGTTGGACAGAGAGAGTGCTGGAGGTCTTGGCTTGGCCACTCAGCTGACATCTAAACTCTATAGCTGTGCCAGTGTGGAGTCTTATTGGGGATCTGGAGAAAGAGGGGGGGAAACTAGAACCTGATGGATTGTGGTCTCTGTGTGCTCTTAAGGGAAACTGCACTGTACTGTGTGTACACTTGTCAACCTTCAAGTGTGTATATCCTCCACTGTTGCCAGTGATGAGGACTGAGGCTCCTTGATTTCTGGACCAGTGCAGGGGCAACACATTAACCAACATGAGAGCAACCACTGGAGCATGCCTACAGTGTCATCCTGTCTGGTAAGATCTGACCACAAAGCAGTCACTTTAGAAGTCAGCATCTCTCACAACCCCCCCCTCCCCCCTTGCTAGGGTCAAACATAAAAACTTCTCGAAAGCTGATTACAGCTTCCTGAGGGAAGGTATAAACAGTATCACAGCCCCCTCCCCTCTGTAGAAACTGGCACAAATATCCAAACCTACATAGTGAAGTATAGCTTAGATGTTTTCTTTATTTATTTGACACTGCCTTAGGAAGTTGTAATCAGTGTACTATACAATCAATTATATAGCTTAATGGAATCAGGAATACCCAAAAGGACAGGACAAAATCATCCTCCTCAAAAAAGAGTAAACCTGTCTGGTGGACATCTGCTCTATAATAAAAGGAAATAATTGCTGCCCAGGACCAAGAAAGAGCAGGTGCCTCATTGGAAGCAATCTCTCTTTAGCCTGAACAAGCAAATGAGAGCACTAGTGAAATCCTCCAAAGCAAACTTCAAGTACAAACTGGCCACATCTACTAAAGAAAATCATAAGGCCTTCTTCACATATGGCCGCAGTCTCAAAGGAAGCACTCAGATCTGCTCAGAACTGATGGTCAAGGACACTACATACACAAACGCTGTAGATATAGTCAACCTGATGGTAGACAGGTTCAGTGAAACCTTCACCTCTCTGTCCACCATCAGTAAATCAGGACATCCCCAGCACCTGCCCTCTCCCCTTATATCTAGGGAGCAAGTCATCACTGCCTTCTCAAAGGCATAAAATACAGCCTCCATGGGACCCGATAACATCCCAGGCTGAATCAAGCGGGAACTTGCAGCTACATTGGAGCATCCACTGATCCAGGAAATTATAGCCCCATCAACTTAACTAGCCTGATCTGCAAGGCCATGGGACAGATTATCATGGACCTCATTAACAAGGACATTGGCAACCTCCAAACACTCAATCCCACACAGTTTGGTTTCATCAGGGAGAGGTCATGCCTGTTAAATTTGGCAGACTTCATTGAGACAGTCACCAAAGTCATGGAAGAGGGGAAAATGGTGCACACTGCCTACCTTGACCTGAGCAAAACCTTTTTTTACTATTCCCCACTCAGGTATAATAGATAAACTCTTTCAACTTGGCATCAATCCATATGTTACTAGATGGATAGCAAACTGGCTCACTGATAGAACCTACCTAATCAAAATAGGGGATGCCTCCTCAAGCCGTATTCCTCTAACAAGTGGTGTACCACAGGGATCATTCTTGGGGCCACTAATGTTTGGGATATACTTTTCTGAGGTGCAGGTGAAAACCAGTGGGCTATGGCTGGCAGATGACTGCAAGCTGAGCACTGTCATAAATTCCGCTACTGACGTGGACATCCTTCAAAGGGTCTCACCCAAACAAATCACTGGTGCTAGAAGCATGGCCTCAAACTGAATGCCAAAATATGCATCATCATCCCCTTTGGGGAGAGTGACATTCCACAAATTATCACATTAATAACAACGTTCTAAGCACGCAATCAATCGTGAGGGACTTGTGCACCCAGGTTGATAGCAAACTGACTTTTGACCACCATATTGCCTCCATTGTATGGAAAGCTTTCTACATGGCCCACCTTATTAGGAAGGGTATCTCACCCAGGGACAAGGAGGTAATAACATCCCTGGATTCTTCCCTTATAAGACCCGTTATTGAGTACAATGCCCCTTTTGGCATGTACCTCACAAAGCACATGCAGCAGCTGGAGAGAGACTACAGAGGTTCCTCACCAGGAGAATACAGGGCCTCAAACATCTACCCTACACAGGGACGCTAAAAGTCCTGTCCAAAGGGAGCATTGTATTCAATAATGGGCCTGATGAGGGATGAGTACAGGGGAGTTATAACCTCTTTTACTCTTAAGGTGATGAGGTGATGCCTTTGCTAATGAGGTGAGCAACTTATAATGTCTTCCTCAATACACTAGACAAATGGTGGCCAAAGCTGAGGTCACAGTCAACTTGTGTTTCCAGGTCTGTCACTACTGAATTTATACGTAGGGTATTATTGTTTATTTTATAATCAGCAGGGACACTGTTTTTACCGAAAGGAATGATGATGCATTTTTATAGCACTTAGTTTAAGACCATAGCTTTGGTACCAATCATTGGTCTGTATAAGCCCATTTTGAAGTATGCTGACATCAGTAGGGGATTCAATGATAGCACCTAATTGGCCTGGACTGCTGAAAAGTATATGCCAAACAAGAGGGGGCCCAGCACTGACCCTTATGGGACCCCACTGGTGACAGGTCTGCTGGTAGAAGTAAAGTCTCACACTTTGACTGAGTATTGTTGATCAGTGAGCCAGTTTGCAACCCCCCCCCCATGACAACATAGGGGTTGATATTCAACTTGTTTATTTTGTCAATGATGCCAAAATGTGGGATAATGTTGAAGGCCTTGGCCAAATCAAGATAGGCTGTGTGCATAGCTTTGCCCTCGTCTATGGCTATGGTCACATTCTCAGAGTTCACCAGGTTTAGCAGGCATGACCTGTCCTTGAAAAAAACGAACTGGGACGGATCCAGGTTTTAGAGGTCACCTATATCTTTATTTATGAGATCCATGATGATTTGTTCCATTGCCTTACAGATGAAGGTGGTTAAACTTATGGGTCTATAGTTACCCAGGTCTGTTGCAGAGCCCCCCTTGTGGAGGGGACTAACAGTCACTGTTTTCCATTCACTGGGGACAAAGCCAGTTCTCAGGCTGTGGTTGAACAGAGTGCCTAACAGAGTAGCTAATGCTTATTTTAGAACATTAAGAACACAGCCTGGAATGCCATCTGGTCCCATGGAGGGACACAGTAAATTACATGGAAATAAACTAAATTTGAAGAAATAATCTAAGCAGAATAATGTTCAGGCAAAGGAGTGAGGTTTAAGGGATGACAGAAATATAGCAATTTAGGTAATGGCATAAATAGCCATTTGAAAACAAAGAAAACATATATACATATATATGTATCTATGTTGCTACATCGAAATTACATTAAATCGAAATGTACTACAGTGAACTTACTTTTGCGAAAAAAAATAATAAAAAAAACAAAATGATAACAAACCTACAAAAATAAAAACTACTCACGTTCATGCAGGGTGGCAAGCCCCCCCTGCATATCCCATGTGCCTCCCACACCTCCCTACTTTAATATTCTCATTCCGAGATCTCACTACAGTGGGGAAAAGGGAATATTCCCTTATCTCCACTGTACCGTGATCTATTAGTTGTACAATCAATAGTACCTGTTGATGTACAACTAAATCTACACGCAAACGGCATGTTTTTTTTGCTAACCTTGGAACGAGCATTGATGACTTCCTCTTTGGAGAAACATGGAGGAGGAGATGAGGAAGACATGGTTGTGGTATGCAGGGGATTTTCACCAAACCTGTCTGCTAGCTGGTTTGCAATTTCTGCAGTCAGTGTACGTGATGCCATCCACAATTAGTTCAGCACACATCTGAGTTCTACCTTTTAGGTTGTGGATGTAGCTGAAGAAAGCCTTATGGTTATTCTTGGCTATGGTTGCTAAGTTTTTCTCATAGTTGTTTTTTGAAGATTTTACAAGTTGTCTTATTTACTTGTTTAGGCTGAGGAGGGTGTTCTTCCAGTTCTGGGATCTCACTTTTGTATTTGTAGACAGAATTTTCTTTCACTTATTGTATAGTTTATTAATGCTCAGCATCCATCAGGATGTTTTTTTTTTTTTTGAGGCTCTTGCTTTAATCCAATCTGCCATGGCTATGTCTATACATTTGTGTAGATGTTTATACAGGGCATCAGTGTATACCTTAGTACAGCCGTCAATGCCATCTGTAGAAACTGGAGCTTGGAAGTTGATTATACCTTCCCATAGGAGGGTATAGTTAGCTTTGCTGAAGTTTTTTAGCCTGACTTCTCATTTGGGGAGTTCTGGTGCTATTGCTACTTCAAAAAATAACTGATTTATGGTTGGATTTAACCAGTGCGGGCCCTACACTTGGGCTATTGCATCAGACACTCATATTGGTAAGGACCAGGTGTAGAATATTGGAGTCCCTTGTGTGGTGGTGCACTATTTATTCCAGGGAATTTGAGTTAACAAAGTCCAGGAATATTTGTGCAAGTGAGTTTGGGCTCATATAAGTTTCCCAGTAAATCGAAGGACAGTTGAAGTCATCCATGACTAGGGTGTTAGGTTGTACTTTAATTGTCCTAAGTAGGTCTAAATAAGCTGTGTGAGCATCTTAGTTCATGGCAGGGGACCTGTAACTGACGATGACCTGAAGGAGGGTCTTACCCATGGTAATTTGGACTTGCAGTAGCTCCATAGAGTTTTCTTGTCTAACCAGTCTAGAGGTGCAATTATCTTTAATGAAGATAGATACCCCACCTCCTTTGGTTCTTAGGTTCATAGGTTCATAGGTTCATACTAGGCTATCTGCCCTAGGGCATTTATAAGCCTAGCCAGAATGTGTTTGGCTTTCACCACCCATTTTAAATTAATTTTGCTATGCCCTTTTTTTGAGGTTAGTATAATGTGCCTCTGTCTAACAGTGACACAAGTCATACCCGGGGTAAACCTACGATCTCCCATCCACTCATCAAGATTCCTCTTGAAGAGAGTCAATGAGGGACTCTGCCTAACCTGGACTGGGATTTTATTCCAGAGTGAAGGGAGCCTCTGGGTTATGAATCTGTCCCTCCAGCATGTCCTATTTATTTCAGTGCTGAGGTTCAAGTCTCTCGAGCGTGTAGCTCGATAGGATTTGAATTTTCTGAGGTGCAGCATGTCCATTAATTCTGGGTTGGACATGGCTTTATACATCAGGCACAGATCGCCTCTGAACAGGCGGTATGCCACTGAGTAGAGCTGGAGTTTCTTTAACCGGGCAGCATATGGCATCTGTTTGAGCCCTTTGATCCTCTTGGTGAGGTACTTTTGGGGTCTTTCCAGTTGCTGCAGGTGTCTGGTAAGGTACATCCCAAAAGGGGCATTGTACTCAATTATGGGCCTGATGAGGGATGAGTAAAGAGGCACGATGACCTCCCTGATCTAGATGTGAATCCCTTCATGATTAGGTGGGCTATATAAAATGTTTTTCTAACCACTTTGGCCACGTGGTTGTCAAATGAGAGATTGCTATCAACTTGGGTCCCCAGGACCCTAATTACTTCTTCTGTACTTAATGGATTACCACCTATGTGGTAATTTGTGGGCACTTTGTTTTTGCCAAAGGGGATGACTATACACTTTTTAGCGTTTAGTTTGAGGCCATGGCTCTGGCACCAGTTGTCTGTTTCTATGAGGCCCTTTTGGAGGATGCTTGTGTCGGCTGGAGTCTCGATTATGGCGCCCAGTTTGCAGTCATCTGCGAACTTGGTCAGCCACAGTCCTTCTGTGTTGGCCTGTACCTCCGAGAAATATATACTGAACAAGAGAGGTCCCAGGACTGAGCCTTGTGGGAAGCCACTTGTAACTGGTTTGGAGTCTGACATGGCTCCAGCAATTCTAACCATGTGGGTTCTGTCCTTGAGCCAGTTTGCAACCCATCTAGTGACATAGGGGTTTATATTTAAGCTGGTGAGCTTATCTATAATGCCCGAGTGGGGTATTGTATCGAAGGCTTTTGCGAGGTCCAGGTAGGCTGTGTGGACCACCTTCCCCTCGTCAATGGCCTTGGTGACTGTTTCAAAGAAATCAACCAGGTTTAAGAGGCAGGATCTGCCCTTAACAAAGCCGAACTGGGTAGAATCCAGTGTCTGTAGGTCCCCAATATCTTTATTTATGAGGTCCATGATTATCCTTTCCATAGCTTTGCAGACCAAGCTAGTCAGGCTTATGGGGTGATAGTTTCTAGGATCCGTTGAGGCACCACCTTTGTGGAGAGGGACCACAGTTGCTGTACGCCATGCTTTGGGTACATATCCTGTAGTAAGGCTGAGATTGAACAGTAGTTTTATGTTTGGGTTTAGCTCTTCTTGGAGTTCATGTAGGATGCAGCCCAGGACACCGTCTGGTCCCATTGATGCTGTGTTTTTTGCTTTGGAGAGGGCGGTTCTTACCTGAGCATCCAAGATGTCAGGGGGGCAGCACTCTGCTGGAATAGATATTTGCCCTTTTGGTGGGGAGGGGGGGGGGAGAAGTTTGCACTGAACCTGTCAGCTAGGATGTTGGCAATGTCTGTGGGTTCGGTGTATTTTTTGTCATTTTGGACTAATTCTGAGCATATCTGGGAATTACCACCCAGGTTCCTAACATAACTAAAGAAAGCCTTTTGATTATCATTAGTGTCCTGTGCAATTTTTCTCTCGAAGCTGGCCTTAGATGATTTTATGAGTGCCCGTAGTTTTTTGCTGATACTGATCAGAGATGCCTTCCCTTTTTGGAATTTTGCTCTATCATTTAGTAGCTTCCTCCTTCTATTGTATAGCTTGTTTATGGCTGGGGTCCACCAGACAGGATGTCTGCCTTTGGAGGATTGGGTCTTGGTTTTATTTGGGATTGCATGATCCATGCATTCCTGAAGGTGTTCATAGAATGCGTTTATAAAGGATTCTGCAGTCTGGGCCATATTTTCCACAGGCCTGGGGGCTTTGAAGGATTCCACCTCAGTTTTGAGGAGTGTGAAATTTGCTTTAGAGAAGTTTTTCACTGTGGTTTTCTGGGCAGGGGGTGATGTCGGGATGTGAACATCCAGTGAGATTAGTTTATGGTCTGATTTTACCAGTGAGGGATACACTTCTGGTCTGGAGCATAGAGTCCCCATGTTAGTGATGATCAGGTCCAGTATGTTTTCCCCTCTTGTGGGAGTGGTAACAAGTTGTTCCATAGCATTTGAGTTTATAAATTCTAGGAACCTTTGGGCTAGGGTGTTGGAGCTAGAGTAATGCTCCCAGTCTATGTTTGGGTAGTTGAAGTCACCCAATATAATGGTGTTTGGAGAGACCTTCATATTTTCCAGTGTTCTCATGAAGGCTGAGTGGGGTTCCTGGGTTAGGGAGGGTGGTCTGTAGCAGGCTATAAACTGGAAGGCAGTTTTACCCACTGTTAGTTGCACATGGATAGTCTCTGATGCTTCGTGCTGTACCACCAACCTGGAGGTGTGGGTATCTTTGATGAATTGATACTCCCCCTCCTTTTGTGGGTCGGTCCAAGTTTTGGGGCCGAAAAGCATGGTATGAGGTATAACCTGGTAGTGCTGGGGTGCTCTCCGGAGCCTTGAACCAGGTTTCTGTTACTGCACAGATATCGATTTTCTCCATGTTAAGGAGAGTTTCGAGTGCATGCATCTTAAGGTTTAGACTTCTGGTGTTGAGTAGCATTACTCTTAGTTTCTTATCCCTTGTGATACCTATGGAGGTGGGTTTGTCTTTTGAGCCTTGCCTAAAAAAGGCACTATCACTTTCAATTTGTGGTCTGAAAGTGTGGAAGACATTGTAGCGTTGCAAGGCTGGGGTACTTTCTGTGGCCTTGGGCCAGTTTTCTGTGACTGCACAGATGTCGACATCTTCCAGAGAGAGGAGTGCTTCCAGAGAGTGCAGTTTCTGATTTAAACTCCTGGCATTTAGCAGCATGACCCTTAGTTTCTTTGTGTTTGATATTTTCACATCAGGAATTTTGTTGTTGTGACCTTACCTAATAAGGCATTATGGGAGAGGCAAGTGCCTTAGCCAGCAACCGAAAGCCTAGAGATTCCAGGTGAAGACAATCTCTGGCAAAGCAGCATGGTCTATCCACCATGTCGTTGATGACAGGAACTGGATCCCCTTAGAATGACACCAGAAACTAAACCAATTATAGAAGTCAGTCATTTTCTGTATATATTGTGGTATCAACCTTGGCAAGGGTAAAATGCTGCTCAAAGTTAGGGACATACCTACCTGGGACACATATTCAGAGAGCTCAATCATGTCTCTCTTCATATAGTCCAGAGAGGTATGTCTCAAGTCATTCATACCAACATGAACTATGATGGAGTCATAACGGTGCTTGTTGTTGAGAGACTTGAGTGCATGTGCGATCTGGTGAATCCTTGCACCAGCCAGGCAGTTGACTGCAACCTTCTTGTTCAGCCTGGTGAGTGGGGTGTCTGTATGTCTCACTATAGAGTTACCTATAACTAAAACATTTGGAATAGTTGTACATTGCCTTAAGGGCTTATCTGGTGAGACACAGGTGCTAGTGTTTTTATGTGTATTGGGTGCTTTGGTGTTGTGTTAGGTATAGCATGTTTGTGCTCTGGAGGTCTCTGGTGTTTAGGCAGGTTTCTGGAATGTACCTCTGCATATGAAAGTTTATGTGTTGGGTGCATATTATGAATCGGAGTCATGGTGGGTGAGCTGACAACCTGTTTAGTGTGGCTGTTCTAGGCATGAGAGAGCAGAGATTCCAGATTCTTAGTGTAGGAGCATCTCACGCAAATTGTACTTGAGTGATTTAGTAGTAAGTGGTTGTCATTGTTCATGAGGCAGTTGCTACACTACCTCAAAAAAACATGTCCACCAGGCTAGCAGGAGAAACAGAGGAAAACTGACAGTCCATAATGCAAGATTTGAACATGATATCTTAGTGGATAAGGAGAAAAAATGGGGGTATCAGGCAGGGAGCTATTTTAGAGTGACTAACCTATGGGGTAGACAGTAGGGGGATGATAAATGAGGCGATCCATAGTGTCTGATGTTGATAGGTAAGAGGTAAATCTCTGCTGGGTGGCTCACTGAATAGCACTCTGCTTCCCTCTGGATCATCATTGTTTTATTAACGTTGCCAAATATGAGCCTGCCCTCCACAAAAATACACTGATCCATGTAGATTCAAAGATTGTCACTAATGACCAGGGGCCTTGTTAAGCCTGGCCAGGATTTCCTGAAAGAATAATGATATCCTGTCTCCAAATAGGACACTGAGGACCAGGCATTTATAAGCCACCTCTGTCCATAAGGGACATGGGTGCCAGGCTCTGTGTACATTTCCTGATCCCATCCACTGGTCTGGAGTTCAGCTTAAACTGGGTAATAGATGAACTCAGCTTCACATGGATGGGTAGCCTTTTCCATAGGAGGGGCAATCTCTGCTCTGGGACACATATCTGTTTCTCCAGCATGTTCTGTTTAAGTCACAGACAAAATTCAGGTCCACAGACCTTGTATTTCTGATGCTGTTTGACTTACAAATATGTACAGGCATAAATCACCCCTCAGCAAGCTGTAGGAGATTGAGTAAGGGGAAAGGGCTTTAAGGCACTCTGCATGAGGTAGGTTTGTTATACCTTGTATTCTTTTTGTAAAGAACCTCTCTCTATCATTTTTGGCAACACCTTTCCCATTCTCTTAGCTAATATAGATAAACACTTTATAATCATGGTTTAAGATTAAAATGGGTCTATATGAAGCTGGGTCTGAAGGGTCTTTACCCTCTTTGTGTAATACGGCACTTCAGCTTATTTCCAAGATGCACTCCCCTTAATGTACTGTTAAACAAAACCTTCCAGATCTTTTTCACTTTTTCCTCCTAACTTCCAAACTTCCACAAGAATACCATCTGCTCTTCGAAACTTTCCTGTTGATTCATTATACATCACTGCTTTTTTTCCATTTCTTTCTACATGACATATTAATTGTTTGGTCTCGTATTCCTTTAGCCTGGACATTATTACATTTTTTATAAATATTTCAATTTGTGCCTTTAATGATTTCTTCGTTTGTATATTTCTCTCTTTTTACACATTTTCATAAAACCTGCACATATCTCTGATATCTCATTAGGATCTCTAGTTATTTTTCGTGTCATAGGCTCCCTAAATTTGGTGACAACCCTTTGCACTTTCTGTTCCCTCACTTGTTGTGCTAACAGCTTTTGTGCCATGGAGTTGTTATCAAAAAATAGCTGCTTAACATCAAACTTTCTAACTCATGCACACTATACAATTGCTCCCTTATGTTCCATTTAGCATTCAACAGTTTTTCCTGTTCCTGTCAGGTTCTTCTTATTCTACAATACTTTGTTAGCCCCTCTAAATAATTCCTATTATTTTTTCCATATCTATTTTTCTTTATTTATTTTTTACTACTACCCGATATTAAACTCCATTTTCATATCGCTTCTGAAGAGATTTCTTATCTTCCTTAATACCTCTGATATCCTACAACTGAATTCACGTCTTCCATAACAAATATCGTCATATATTTCTTCAGAAATGTATCCTCTTTTGTTATATTTTTGCTACTAGGTATCTCTGATACATCCTCACTATTGCAAATCAAGTTCCAGTCCCTACCCATAAATAATATTCCCTGCTGAAAGCTGATTATTTCTCAGAATGTTTTAAGCTCCAAAATAACAGTTTTTGTTGAAATATAAGCACATGCCAGCGTAATCCTCCTCCCTAATCAATAGCACCGTATTCCCTCAAATCTACCATCATTATCTTTTCTTCCTCTTCTATCACGATTGGGGTTCCTCTTCTATCACAACTGGGACTCTTCTATCAGTTAGTATAAGTACTCCGCTTTTCATTTGGCCGTGATATTCTGCTGAATATCCATCCTGCACCCTGTATTCCTTAATATAATTCAATATACTTTGCTTTTTAGGTCTCTGTCTCAGTTGACCAAAACATCGTCTATATGAAATACCTGAATCAGCCTTTCTGTAATAATACCTGGAATCTTGTAATATTCATTTGACAAATTGTTAAAGCTAATTGAAAAGCCAGAGAAAGGGTGGCTGTTAATTGTTTCAATTCTTTTACATCTCTTGAAAAGATGAAGAGGCAATGATCATGTGACATTCAGACCATTTCAGCTCATTTCCATATATTTAAAGCTATACTATAGATTTTCTAGCTATAACACTATTTTTCTGAAAATGTCATTAATACAAACTCCATATAAACCACATTTTAAAAAATCCAACAATATACTATTCTAGTTTGTTATGAGTTGTACAATAAGCAAAAAATAAAAAGCACTTCTTTTTTCAAACACACAGTTATATAATTTCAAATAACTTTTTTTTCTCTGTTATCATGGAATACTGGATATCTCTGACCTGTACTACTTTTCTTAAAGAACTTCCAAACTTGCATGGAGGTATAGGAATTGGTACAATCTCTGATAATGATAAAGACTGAAGCTCTAGCTGATGCATTGTCTCTTCTTGGGTTTGTGACTCTGTCCATGGTAATCAAACATTGCATGCAAATATGTTAGTAGAAATAATAAAGTCAATAATCAGATAATCCCCACAACAAATGCATACTGGAAAAAGTAAGCGATCCTGTCAGAAGTTAGTATTTTCAAACAAAGAATTACAAACCTCCCTTGATGAAGGAAAACCACAGTCAGAAGTCATCCTCCTGTAATCCATAATCAGCTGATTCAAAGGCAAACCTCTAGATGGGTATCATTAAACAGGGAACTGTCATTTGCTAGGGAGCTATGGTGCTTTAAGTAAAGTCAATGTATCAAAATATTATTTGAGCTTGCACGTAATACTTTTAAGGAAATTTACTGTCCCTCCAGCTTAGTGGCTTGATAACCTGATGGAAAACTCAATTTTACTTAACTTCATGAGGTGCTTCAAATCCCCATTTCAGTCGCGTTAAAGACAACTACTTCCAGCATGGTAAACTGCTAGGAACCTGAATGCTGCACTGAATTTTAACCTAAGAGTTGCCTTTTTTGTTGTAGCAATTTTTACAAGTAATGGAACTGTGTAGTGTTTGTTGTATCACACTTAGTATTTAGGTTCTACATACCTCTTATTTAATTACCTACTTGCCCCGAGGCATAACTTTGCAAATATTCCCACAATACTCTCTGTCATGCCACCTGTCCACTCCTTTCATTATTTCTGTAGATTTTTATGAGGAGGTGTAGCCCCTTTCTTCTCAGCTGAGCTACAGTTTTCACCCCACCTCATTCTCACTCATCCCTCATATCATTTCCTTTATATCGATCTACTTCCTCTTAGTTCTCCCGCCCACTTCCTCCAGTCAACCAATCAGATTTAAGCTACTATGGGTCTATATCAGAATGACAAAAGACAAATTCAGCGAACGCTAGAAGATTGACACATAACGTCGATCTACGAAAAGAGCGAAGGATGGAAACGCCGAAAGACACAACGCCAAACAGATTTCCCTGGCCAGCTGGGTGATTGTGGGGATGAGAAAATATATCCTTTTCCCCACTGTAGAGCGGTCTTGGAGTTGGTATATATAAGTGGGGTGGTGCAGGGGGGGGGCTTGCAAAAACATTTATAAAAGTGTTTTCGTTGTGTTTGTTTACTTTGGTTTTACTTACCTGTATGGCACTGTTGCTTCTGGGAATCTGTTCGGCGTTGTGTGTTTCGGCATTTCCATCCTTCGCTCTTTTCACAGATCGGCGTTTATGTGCCAGTCTTCTAGCATTTGCCAAATTCATCTTTCAGCTTATAATATAGACCCGCTACTACACACTTATGTACATAATACAAACATGAAATGATCAACCCATCACTTAGTAGTATCACTTTACTGCCTGGTTAAACAGACATTCCTCCCTATTCTTATCTGTATCCTTATTTTCATTGCCCTTCCAGCCTACTGGACAACTAAGGTTATATATCTTCTCATAACACCATCTATACGTCATGGTAGCTTGCAGCCGTTAGCTCCTACTAACTCCATCTTTCCCTCTTACCTATTACTGATTATGAGATAGGTTGGTTGGCTGTGAATAGCCTAGGTCGGCACATAGAGCCTACTTCTCCTAGTAACTCCATCTCTCCCACCAACTTATTGCTATGTAGAGCCTAAGTGGCAGCTAGAGTGTAAATAGTCTATGGGGTGTTTTGCACCTATAACTCCTACTAACTCTATCTGTCCTTCCTAAATATTATTTGTATACAGCCGAAAGAGTAGATAAGATATTCCCCCTACCATCCCTAAACTCCTACTCTTACCAGATCCTCACTCCAGCCTGTGTGACAGATGCATACCTTTACTCTATCACCTTGTACCTCCTTAAGTAACTTCTATCTAAGTAGTAACTACTATTCCCCTTCTGTGGTTTCTTTTATAGCATCTATCCTGCAGTATCTACTTTTCCCTCTTCCTCTTCTTACTAACTCATTCTTACAGAGTAGGCGGCAGCTAGAGTATTACATCCTACAACTCTAACCCTCCTTCTTACTAGGCACTTGTTACTGCTGTCGCCCCTACGTACCTACATAGAAGCGAATAAAAAAACTGCTGTTTCTCTAAGTAGATAACACTCTTCTCCTTGCCACGTAAATAACAACTATACTTCTTCACTCACTTCATTTCTAACTCTTCCTTCTTAACTTCCTTCCTCTAGTACCAAAACTTCAGCTAGATTCCTTCATCTTCTTTACCTGTCCCACTGTCTATCTCCTCCATGCAGCCTAGGTTGCATCTGGGAATGTGGTAAGGTATACTCAGATAGACCTCACTCTCCCAAGCAGCGTTTCTCAAGGGTCACTTGAAAAATTAGCTTGAGTTCTCTGGGGGGGGGGGGTATGTGAAAATTGGGTGAAGATAGGTGAAGGCTGCCAGCCTAGCCAGATAGAATTTTGGAGATAATTCTGTCATCTGTAAATATTAATGTAAAGCACAGGCTTGTTGTCTTAAATGGTAAAAATAGTGTTACATGTGGAACTGGAAAAAATGTAACAGTGCACTCTACTGACCAAGTAAAGCATATTGTGACCCTTTGATGTTAAAACTTGGAGCCAGTAAGTCTAGAGAGAAGCATCCTGCCTATTGTTTTAAGACCAGAGTTAATTGCCAGAATTTGCATGCATAAATGTCCTTTATTGCTCTGGTTTCTGCTCAGAGGTGAAGAATGTAAATGTAGTTTCTGTTAGTCTCGGAACCCAGGGAAGTGTGAAGAATGATGTAATGTGAACCAGGAATGTGATTTTAAAAAAGAGAGAGAATCAGAGAGCATTAAGCATTTTTGTCTTGACCATCCAACTCATCAGCACTGTCTTGCTCTATATGTAAGTTTATCTTAGGCTTGTGTTTTCTCTTAGAAGTAGCTAGAAACTAGAATGATTAGACTAAGTGTTTTTTCTGTGATGTCAGAACTGTACTACTGAATTAGTTTAAGTATTTCTCTGTGATTTCTGAACTCTTGACTAGCAATGTGTAGTAAAAGGTATTGTCTTGTGTTTTGACTATTTGTTATTAAATATTTTTAAAACCCTTTCAACTGTGGCTGTTTTTCTAGAGATAATTTAACCTCTTTAGAGTACTTGCAGGCCTTTGGTAAAATTGTAAAAAGCCAATCTATTAGCTTTAGCCCTGGGCTATACTACCAACTGGATAATAATAATATTGCACAGTAATAATTGGACACCCTTTTAAGGGCCTTTGAGTAGCTGATAAATATTAGTGGGTGGTGGCAGCTGGTACTACTGTATAGTCTGGGAAAAGGGGGCACAGCTGAAGAACCTGTGCCAGCCTTCCCCAGTGGAGTCTGTGTGGTTATATAAACTCTTCTCAAAGTGTGTGTGTGTGTGTGTGTGTGTGTGTGTGTGTGTGTGTGTGTGTGTGTGTGTGTGTGTGTGTGTGTGTGTGTGTGTGTGTGTGTGTGTGTGATCTACTTGGGCAGGGGCACGAAGCACTGGTTAGACAGAGAGGGTACTGGAGGTTTTAGCTTGCCCACTAAGCTGAGATCTGGACCCTATAGCTGTGCCAGTGGGGAGTCTTATTGGGGATCTAGAGAGCAAGGGAGCGACCAGCCCCGGACTGACTGTGATCTCTGTGTGCTCTTAAGGGAAATTGCACTTTGCTGTGTGCATTTGTTATCCTTTCCTCCTATATGAGATGCCCTTCACTGGTGTTAGTGGTGAGGATTGAGGCTCCTTGATTGCTGGGCCAGGGCACGGGCATCACATACTCTTCTTAACATTCCCTTCTCTATGCATCTTCTAAATATTTCCTCCCATCTCCTTAAACCACATATCTCCACAACTCTCACACTTACTTGACAGTTAACTTCATTTATTCCACCTACTTATTCCCACTGGCCCACTTCCTATCAATTAACTCTTTTTCCTTCTCAATTACAGCTACTTCTCAGAAAACCCCTTCACTCCCCCCTTCTTCACTATAGCCATAGGTATACCATATTGTACTGCCTCAGTCTACTTCAAAACTTTTCCAAATCATAACATATCTAAAAACTTCTCTTTCCATAGCCTCTATTTCTGGTGTTCTTTCATCTTGCACATATGTTAGATTCTTTGTCCATAGAACACTCCTGTGTAATACTTCCAACTTATCTTTTTAAAACTCTGCTTTCAGCTCACTCTATTCCAAATTCTTATTTAACCACTTACATACTAGAAGACAATACTTAACACAGGTAATACCTCAACCGAAGAACCACCCTTTAATCAAAAACAAAAGATATCTCTGCAAGCTACCATATACTTCTTCATTTACTTAAATCAGAAGACCTTCATCTGAACCCAAAAACCTAGTCCTAATTACAAAATTCACAATTCAATCCAACTCTTAGAAAGAAGGACCTTAAAAATGCTTGTCCCAACTTCAATAGCATCAACAACAAATGGTCAAACACAGAGGCTTCACTAGCTCTATATTCACTTTGTACAGCAAATAAGATTGGAATCCAGACAAGAGGCAGCACTCTTTTAATGATAAGAAAAATTCTCCCAGATAGTCCTAGCTCAAAAATAGCTAAAACAATCAATGCAAAAAGCTCCAGGTCAGTTAAAGCCACCTTAACCTTGGCAATCACACCCATGTACATATTGCATCCATATATACCACTTCCCTTACCCATCCCACCATAAAAAAATGTTTGAATGCAATTCTCTGAGGAGTACCAAAAGCTGCATTAGTTTGGAGACTTTACCATCAGTGCATCAGGCCCCAAAATCCACCAACTACTCAAGAGGCCTATAACTCTTAAGACTGGAACAAATAGTCCAGTACAAAACAAGACTGCAACAACAAACAGCACTCATAGCAGTCATCCTTATTACAACCAATAGAAAACAGACATCTGAAAGCCAGGGTACTCACACTCTAAGTAAGCACTGCCCACTTATTTCACACTGGCTTTTAGAGCACACCAGAAACCACCCCAAATTACCCAAATTATCTTAGGTAGAATATTTCCATAATATAAACAGAAATAACTTGTGAATATTCTTAAAACCACTGACTGGTCACTAATATACAGTGTGAGTAACTCTAATGATGGCCTCTGTCCATTTTCATTCATACACTATCAGAAATTCAAAAATGCCTTTCCCCATTGTGTGAAGGAGGCTAAGGGGCCAGCATTGCCCTTGGCTTACTGCTAACTAACAAATCTACTGAAGCAAAGAGAATCTGCATGCAAAGTCAGGGAAGAGATACAAGGACCCGCTGCATCAAAGATGTCTAAAATTAAGAAATGCACCTGCCTTATAAACCAACAGGCTAATCTTTCACAAAATCCTTTTGGAAAGCAGTAAACAGCTCGTGGGTCAGATCACTGAGCATAGCTATGCAATATGCAACTCCATTATCAAGTAAAAATGGAAATATATAACATATGCAGAAAACTGCAGAAACTGTGTTTATTACTAACCAAAACCTAATCAATTTACTCTCTTATCAATGAAACCATATAAGGAGCCCCCCTCCCAGACTCTTTACCCCCAGCTGATTATAGATCCACATTCTACTTTAAAGAAATAACCACCAAGGAATCAAAAGAACAACTATCTAAATTAGGTGCTAGCTTCCCTAAACCCCACCTTTCTAAAAATATCAGCTGAGCCGATTGATGCACAAAACACACACCTACATTCGCGGAGGCTCTCAGTACAAATCTGCCCAAACAACAGAGACCTCCAAAGCAGAAATGCAAACAACCTCCACCCCCCAACACAACCCAAATGACACATAGCCCACATACTCAGTGTGCCAATCAACTACAGCCCATAAGGCATAACGTAGCCAACACTCTAATCATAGGTGACTCTATAGTCACTCACCAGACTAAACAAGGAAAAGGTTACTGTCAGCTGCCTGTCAGGTGCCAGGATCTGCCACATAATGCATGCACTCAAGTAACTCCACAACAAGTACAAATATGACTCTGTCATTGTCTATGTTGGTGTGAATGACCTGAGACGTACCTCCTTGGACTACATGAAAAGAGACATGGAGGAGCTCTCCGATCTTGTAGCCCAGGCCAGTATGACCCTAGCCCTGAGTAGCATCCTGCCATCATCCAGAATGACACCACAGTACAAGGACTAAATTATTGACTTTAACAATTGGCTAAGCTTCTGGTGTCATTCTAAGGGAATCCAGAATCTGTCTGCCTGGGATGACATGATAGACAGATGCGCTGCTTTGCCAGAAATGGTCTGCACCTGTCGCCCATGGGATTCTGGATACTGGCAAAGGCTCTTGCCACCCCTATAGTGCCATTTTTAGGCAAGGTTCAAAAAACAAATTCACCACTGTAACAGGTACAAGCAAGCAAAATCTGAGGGTAATGCTACTCAATGCTAGAAGTCTAAACCTCAAAATGCACTCACTCGAGGCACTCCTTAAAATGGAGAACATTGACATCTGTGCAGTGACAGAGACCTGGTTCAAAGCTCCAGAGAGCACCCCTACATTACCAGGCTACAATTCATACCACACCTTTCGGCCACCAAACCCGGACCGAAACACTAACGGTGGAGGCATGTCCATATTCATTAAGGATAGCCACACCTCCAAGCTAGCTGCTCAGCATAACGCATCCGAGATTATCCAAGTTCAACTAACTCTGGGCAAAACCGCAATCCAGATTGTAGCTTGCTACAGACCCCCCACCATGCCCCAGGATTCCCACTCCTCTTTTCATGAAACACTGGAAAATATTAAGGTACAACCCAACACTCTAATAATGGGTGATTTCAACTACCCTACCGTTAACTGGGAAAACTACTCATGTATCAACTCTATAAATGACCATGCATTTGAGGCTAAAAATATATATAGCTGTAACACTGAAGATATTATTTATGCATTGAAATGTCCTTGTAACCTTGTATGTATAGGAGAAAGTAAAAGGAAGTTTAAAACTAGACTGCAGGAGCATGTCAGGAATATTATAAATAATAAAGAAAATAGCCCTGTTGCCAAACATTTTATGCTGGTTCACAATTCTAATCCAAATGGGCTACAAGCCACTATCTTAGAACATATTATGAAGGTGTATTTTCTGATGATTTGTATAAAATTTATTTATTTAATTATTTTAAAAATAAATTTGTAAATTTTTTTTTTTTTTTATGTTAACTTGGTAATATTAATCAGAAGTTTATTAGTTGTATGGAGAAATAAGGCTAGAAAGTATTGGTGTGTTGGTTGGCTGATATAGAATCTTATAAGCAATCAAGATCTGTTGAAGTACAAGTTGGTTAGGAAGTTCCATCCAGCCTAGTTCTTTTAGGTTCAAGCAGTGATGAGTTTTATGATAGGATGTTTCTAGTTTCTTCATGTTGTTTTGGAAAGATTAGTGTAAATGGGGAAGCATAGAGAAGAGTGGAGATTAGGTGAGATCTAGCAATGGTGGACCTTTTTATTAACTCATTTTATGGTGTTATTGATGAGATGAGTGTTCTGTCAGTGGACGTAAGAGTAAAAAGGTGGGGTAGATTTAATGAAGTAGGTGAAGATTGAAAATAGCAGAGGGCCTAGGATAGAGCCTTGAGGTACGCCTAAGGAGATAGGTAGAAGATTAGAAAGTGAAAAGTTTATGATTCACCATATCAAAAGAAGTTGTTATATAAAGAAAGAGTTTTCATTTTGAAATATGACACTTTATTTCCTCAGGGTCTGAATGTGGAATGTAACTGGGGGCTTTTTATCTGATGAGAAAGCAGTATTAAGTATTTTTTAATGTTTATTGATTAATTGGTTTAGGCTTTAGGCTAATTGTTTAATTGTTAGATGTATTAGGGTATATAAACTGTGCAAGTTATGTGATGTTTTATACTCCTTGAAGGTGGTTGCCGAAGCGCTAGAGGTACACTAAACTCGTGTTTTAAGTGGATTCTTCATCTGTGGTCTTCAGTTTTATCTTTCTTTTTGGTTCGTGCAGTGTCCGGACCCCACACAGTTTGGGTTTGTAAAAGGCAGATCATGTCTCCTAAACCTGATAGACTTCTTTGAAGTAGTCACAAAAGCCATAGATGAGGGTAAGGTGGTTCACACAGCTTATCTAGAACGCCAAGGCGTTCGATACCATCCCCCACTCTGGAATTATAGATAAAATCACTAAACTAGGTATAAATCCCTATGTCACAAGATGGGTTGCCAACTGGCTTACTGACAGAACCCACACCGTGAAAGTAGCAGACTCCAAATCAGACTTCAGGCCAATGACAAGTGGAGTACCACAGGGCTCAGTCCTGGGTCCTCTCCTGTTTGGTATCTACTTATCTGAAGTACAGGCTAACACAGAAGGTCTTTGGCTAACTAAATTTGCAGATGACTGCAAACTAGGAGCCATAATCGAAACTCCTAACGATGTGGACATCCTACAAAAGGGCCTCACTGAGACAGATGCCTGGTGTCAAAGACATGGTCTCAAGCTCAATGCCAAAAAGTGCATTGTCATCCCCTTTGGTAAAAGCTCTGTACCCATGAACTACCACATAGGCAGTAGTCTACTTAACACCAAAAGTGTGATAAGAGACCTTGGGACACAGGTGGACAGTAGTCTCTCCTTTGATAATCACATTGCCACAGTGGTCAGGAAATCCTTCTACGTGGCACACCTCATCACAAAAGGTTTCTCATCCAGAAAAAGAGGTCATTGTTCCCCTCTACTCATCACTCATTAGACCCATTATAGAGTACAATGCCCCTTTTGGTATGTACCACACAAGACATCTACAACAACTGGAATGGCCACAAAAATACCTCACAAAGAGGATTACTGGCCTCAAACAGATGCCTTACGCAGACCATCTCAAAAAACTCCAGCTTTACTCCGTCGCATATCGCCTACTCAGAGGCAATCTCTGCCTAACATACAAAGCTATGTCAAACCCAGAGCTGTTAGACATGCTCCACTTAAAGAAATCCCAATCCCTCCAAGCTACATGCTCTAGGGACCTAAACCTTGTCACCACAATAAACAGAACATACTGGAGGGATAGATTCCTGTCCCAGAGACTTCCCATACTCTGGAAAAGATTACCTATCTATGTCAAACAGAGCTCCTCATTAACACTCTTCAAGAAAAATCTTTATGATTGGTGGGTAATAGGAAATTCACCCCGGGGACCACTTTTGTGGTTCTGCTTGACAGGGGCACAGGAAAATAATTTTCTTGGGTGGTGAAAGCCAGGGTACCTTTTTGGCTAGCTTGTATAGGCTCTAGGGCCAATAGCCTAGTACCTACCTATGAACCTATGAACCTATGTATCTCTCACTGCTACTCCCAACCCTTTAAACATGCCACTGCAATCCTACTACCAATAATCTCCATACCCTAGAGCTGAAAATATCACACACCCATATTTAATCTCTGTCCTCTAAGCAAAATATTTGAAAAACAGCTATACAAGCACATTTTCATACACATAAATGTCTACAGACTCCAATGTGACTAACAACATGGATTCTGTCATGAATTTATTCCACTGACAGATCTCTACATAGTCACTAATTTAATTTACTGCAAAATGAATGATGGCCTCCTCTGAGGAGAGCTATTCAAAGACATAACCAGAGCCTTCAAGGATTTCAGATATTTTCTCCTGCTCAATAAACTTATCAAGATTGATTTTAGAGCAAACACTGTACAATGGCCTGAAATCTAGGGTCTATATTAGATCAGCGAATGCTTAAACAAGCGAACGCTGATTGATCGACCTTATTTTAATGAATGTTCAAAATATCGAAGCAACTGAAACCCAAATTTTTTCCTAGGGAAAGAATTTGGTTGTCCGTTTCTGTTGCTTCAGTATTTTCAGTGCTGTGGTGGAAAGTTACGGGTCAGATTCAGGTAAGTGTGCAATTGTGTGGATGTGAGTGTTAGGGTGGGTTAGGTGAGTTAGGGTTAAGAAGCGGGTGAGGTGAGTGTGCGATAGTGACTGACCTTAGGGTTAGGGTTTGGGTTAAGGTAAGTGGATAGTTAGTGGTGTGTGCATAGTTTAGTGTAGGGTTAGGTGTCAGATTTTAGGTGTATTTGTGTGGATTTATGTTTGTTTGGTGTGCTTATGTTGTGTGTATGTGTTTTGGATCAGCGATTTTTTTCCCTAGGAAAGAAATCGCTGATCTGACAGTTCGAGATTGTAATCTGACAGTTCGAGATTGTAAGCTTTTGCTTACATAAGGTCGATCAATCAGCGTTCGCTTTTTTAAGCGTTCGCTGATCTAATATAGACCCGAAATCTACATTGAAAATAGAACCTTTCAAATGTACAACAATAACACCTTTTCAAACATAGGAATCCTAATTATTGCAGTACGTCAGTGTTCTGTCCTCGGTCCCCCTGCTTTTTTTTCTATTCAAAAATTACCTAATCCATGATCTTCCTTGGCTTGATGTAATCGTACGTAGATGACATTCTACTTCTGGAGTCCAACCAGTCACCTTTTCAGGTGCATTAAAATATTCGAGAAAAATGATATTCCTTTTGTATTAGGACTAACAGTAACAATCTCCACCAAAATTGCAAATCCTCCCACCAGTAACAGTAAAAAGTATATTTAATAATGCCATACCAAATGTGAGTTAATGGACATATGCTGCTGTCATTCTACCTGACCCTTCACTATCTTTCATTGCTCAAACTGCTATCTCAGCTAAAACTCTGCATCAGAATATGCCACCTGCTATCACCAAAGCACAAAAATCCTTGGTCAAAAATGCTCTCATTACAAAATTAAAAAGGTACTACCACTCTTAACTTTACATCATAGTACTCAAAAGCTTCAAATGCTAGAAAACATGTTAAATATCCTCTTACCAGCCATTATACACATTGCTGTGATGTATGTTAAGGATTTCCACTAGCTACTAACACAAAGCAAAGCATTATTGGTGCTTGGCCATCATTTCCCCCAAAGACCACATTTCCAGTGAAAGATCTAACAAATGTTTTCAAGAGCACCCATAAAGAAGGGCTGGCATGATAAGACCTTGATCTAGCAGCAATACAGGGGAAAGAGCAAAGTTTAAGGCTAAAATAGCTATCCAAGCCAAAAACAATCACATTTTTTCAGTTATGTTCACAATCTCAAAAGCACAATGCAGCAATGAACTGAGCTGATTGTGAATGATGTTATCTACACTGAGGCTGAAGATATAGAAAACATACTGGCCAATAAATGTAGCTCTAACTTTACCTCTTTCTCCCTTCCATCTGTCCCTCAAGATATACCTGAAACTGGCTTGCCCCCAGCTATCACATAAGACCAAGTCCTAAAGGTGTCATCAAAAGCTAAAAATACTACATCAATGGGTCCTTACAATATCCATGGATACACCTTAAATAGCATGAAGCATGATTAAGCCTCATCCCAAAAACACTGTTTAATCTCAGCCTCCATACAGGGTTTGAACCAAGCAAATAGAGAACAGCTACACTCATTCCCCTGCATAATGGAGGACCTTCCACAGACCCAGGCAATTATAGCCCCCTAAGTCTGACCAGCCTCATATGGAAAGCCATGGAAAGACTTTTCATGTTACTAAACTGTCAGGACATTGTCAATGGCAGGTCATGCTTACTCAAGCTGTTGGATTTTTTGAAAAGATCACCAAAGCAATGGATGAAGACAAAATGGTACCCATCCCATAATTCAACCTGGCCAAAGCTTTTGTCACAATTCTCCACTCAGGCATAGCAGAAAACCTAAATAATCTGGGAATAAACACCTATGTCACTGGCTCATTTGTCAACTGGCTCACAGATAGGACACAGGAAATCAAAACTGGGGAAGTTACCTCCACAAAGAAACCGGTCACAAGTTGAGCCCCCCTAGGGTTCTGTGCCTGGGCTCTTGCTGACTAAGTTTGCAGACCACTGCAAACTGGGAGCAGTTATTGAATCCCCAGATATCATGACCATCTTCCAAGAATGTTTGTCCAAATTATGGACTGAAACCTAATGACAAAAAATGGATTTTTTTATCCTTTGGGACAAAAATGGATTATTGTATTGTTTGGGAAGTCATCTACCCCAGAGAACTACCAAAATGATAATACACCACTAAGATGGGCCCAGCTGTTTGGGATTTGTTAACATATGTAGAGAATGACCTAATGTTTGACCAACATGTGTCCATTGTTGTAAGAAAGTCCTTTTTTTCACAGCTTATTAAAAAAGGGATTGTGTCTAGATCTAGGGATGTCATTGTCCCCCCTTAATCATCCCTCATTAGGCCAATAATTGAATATCATGCCTCCTTTGGCATGCATCTGTGCAGACACACTCAACAACTGGAAAGCCCACAGGGATACCATACTGAAAGTATACACGGCCTAAACTACGTCTTACATGACCAACCCAAAGTCTTGTCACAATATGGTATCCTACAGACTGCTAAGAGGTGACCTGTGCCTTGCATAAAAGGCATCTTCTGTCCCAGTAATGATGGATTTACTGCACAACAGCAAGTCAAATGGCATCAGAAATACTTGGTCTAGGGATATAAACCTCTTCTATAACATCAACAAAATGGTTTGTAGGAACAGGTATGTTTTGCAGAGGAAAAAAATCCAAAACGAATGCCAGCAGTCCAATAAAATAAAATGCTTAATAACCAACACACTAAAACAGACAGTTCTCTAGCACCTTGGCCTACAGGCCTTCTAGAAGATAACAAACATTAAAACGTGTAACAATAAATACTGCCAGTAGACCAGTAGGTGTCAGGGTCTCTTTTGAAGAGTAAATTGGTATATAAAGAAACTATTTTTATTTTGAAATATGGGACACTGGCACCTCCTGGTTTTAACAAGGAATGCAACTGGAAATCTCTATTGTAAATGTGTTTTTGAATTATTGTTTTTTTATTGGATAATTGTTCAATTGCTATTAATTGTTAGCAGTATTTATGGTTACACATTTTAATGTTTGTTATCTCCTCCAATGGACTATTTTCTGGAAATGTGCTGCCTTATTCACCATGAAAAGGAATCGTATCCCAACCTGTAAGTGAAACTATGTACAGTATAACTTGGCAGCCTGACCTATTCAGCTGGCCAAGTGGGCTTACTGATGGTGTCCAAAAGAGTAGCTGGGGGGTGGTGGTGGTGGTGAAGGGAACATCTGCCCCAGAAGCAACCTGTTAGGGAACACAATCAGTTCTTAAATGCATTACCGGCATTCATTAATGCTGCTATTGCATTTTTGTTGTGAACTGAAGCAACTCCTTAGAACTCTGTGTGACTGGAAAAAAGCTCTTCTTCAATTTTAAAGTGTAGCAAACTGCTTGTTACATTTGTAGAAACCAGGCTGCTGCACTTTAAATTAAAAAAGACCTTTTTTTTCTGAATTTTTGGTTTGAAATGAAGTGCTTTCTTTGTCCATGTGTGGGCATAAACTGCTAGACTAAATACAAAATGAAAAAATAAAGCACTTTACAAAGATAGTTGCTGTTGGCAGTGTGTATTATTAATAGTGCCCACAGAGTTATCTGGAGTTCTACCAGAATTTGTAGAGATAACTGAATGAGAATGTTATTCCTGAAGATTAAGCAAACTGGCATCAGTTAGTCTGTACAAATTATGTCATTGCTTACTTAACATATTGAGAAGAAATGGATTAGCTAGACATTGCCTGTTACTATGCGAGAAATAGGGAAATAAAATGACATGATAATAAACAGACATCATAGTACTAATGAAAATAATTTTTCCTTAAATATTACGAGGACACAAAAGCCATGTTACCTTGCAGCTACAGTTCTGGCTTCATCCCTTAAATATTACGAGGGCAGAAAACCCATTTCGCCTTGCAGCTACAGTTCTGGCTGTTTCTTTTGGTTCTGAGATGTGTGAGCACTTCGTGTTAAATTGTTTGAAACAACAAAATAAAACCAGTGTTCTAGAATTTTTTTTTCTTGATTATAATAAATATTTTAAAAAATATTCATAAACGTTCTTACCATCTCTCATCACTCTTACAATACCCACGTTAACTTGCTGTGACTCACCATGGTCCTCCCTCCATCTCTAGAAATAACTATTAATGTTATTGCCTCAATCTGATATTTCAGTTAAGTGGAGTATTTCTCTTTACTTTACTTTCAGAGCATCTGGTTATTATATCCAGTCTTGACCACAGTACTTCAGAAGCTCTGCCACAAGGCTCAAATCTCTAAGCTTTTCATTCATGACTTTGTCATTGTTTAACGTAAGAAAGTTTAACATGAAGATCCTTGTTGAGTCTTAACTTTAATTAGTAAAATATGTGCCTGCCCTCTGCTGGAAAGTGCTGTGATATTTAATATTCTCTCCAAACGAGTAGTCCTTGTACTCTAAGGACCACTTACTAAGTTGTCCATGTCCCCTCCCTTGACCAATAGATTACACTGTATATGCCAGTTACTTAGTCTCTCTAGCTTCCTGACTTTTGCATTCGGTAAATAAATGAAAACGTGTTATACTGTGTACCTCCTTGCTAATTGGTTTGCACAGGCTACAAACTGATTGCTTTCTGTAATAACTGACCCGTGAATGTGAAGTCCACTACTCTCTGCTTCGCTTTGCTCCCCTACCCTACCCACAATTCCCACATACGCCCTTTTACTCTACCATTCTACTTCCCACATACACATTTCTCCATGACACTCATTCCCTAATCCTCCCCAAATCTCCTGACTACTATTATACAAACACTCCTATTTGTATTTTCCTATGTCCCAACTTCCATCTATCATTTAGCATTCCCAACAACCTTTCTCCCTCCCAAACTGTTTTGCACTATATTCATTCCTATTCAGGCACCTCTCCAACAGGACCTATTATTATACAGTTCAACCTATACTTTCCCTGAATAAACTCTCACATATACTCTATCCTTTCAAACCCTCTATTTCTCACATTTCAGAAACATAATAGTAGTTACCAGAACAACCTACCTTTCATTCTTCAGAGAGAATATTTTCTTCCTGTGTACCTTCTACCAGCTTTCAGACTCCAGCACCACGAAATATCCTACAGCCCTACAAACTACTGTTCCTTCTTGATTCTATTTCCTCACTACCTGCCAGCTAGAACACACAGATCCTTTTATTTAATTATGCAACTCCTGAGCTTATCCTCTGTTCTTCTCCTACTGGCCCATTTCTCATCCTACCATGACTCAGTTATATGTCTCAACATGTCTCCAACTCTATCCCAACCACCTATCTCTACTTCCTATCTAAACTCTGCACACATCGCACCAAACCTCTTTAGTGATACCCCTCACCTTTACCACAAATATAGACTGATTAACTGCATCTTATCTCAAATTAAAATAAAATTAAGTGGAAAAATACTATTCAAAAACAAGAATAAACAATACACCAATAAATGAAAATCCTCTGAGGAGGAGACATTCACCATAATCCTAGTCCTACCTATTACAACCAGCATCAAGACAATTTTCTCCCACATACACCTCTAACCCCAAGATGATCAACCCCCCAACCCCGGTAATCTAACTTTGCCACCATAAATATTAGAAGCATTACAAATAAAACTACTGAACTACATGCCTAGATTATCCAACAGAAACCTTATATTGTCATTATAACTAATACTTGGCTTAAATCCAGCATAACTGACTCTGAAATTATACCCCCTCTATAATATCACCCATAGTGACAGTATAAAGAGAAAAAGTGGTGGTATTTCTTTAATATTTGCCAACAACTACCACATTTCCCCATACAACAAACCAATATCAAAATTCAGTTCAGCAGAGTGTTTTATTACTTTTCTGAAATTAAACATATATAAACAAATACATTGTTACTGTCCTTTACATCCTTCCTGTAAGAAATACTGCTGCACTGGATTATTAAACTGGATCCTAGTATCAGAGCCTAACAAATTCAGGCCTATATCACTTCAGTGAAGTGATAGTTCAGTGAATGGCATTTTATTAGAAATCTACTCTTGTGGGGGGCTGCGCCCCCACACCCCTCACTAATTATATATACCAACTCTGAGATCGCATTACAGTGGGAAAAGGAAAAATTTCCTAATCCTCACTGTACCACAATCTCAGTATGAACAGTTCGACAAATGGCATGTTCGATGTAAGTGAAATGAAAATGCTGCTCGCTGAACTGAATTTTCGCTGAAGTGATACAGACCCGCAAATTCACCACCATAGGTACAATGTCAGTCTCTCTCAGTGGCCATCTCCCAGTCTATACAACCAGACACCTCACATAAACACTTACAGAGCACACTTATAAAACATGCAACCTGTCCAAGTTTAACCCAGAAATATTCATTGCTACCCTAGTATCTATAAACAGGAACATCCTAAAAATTCTTTCCTTACATTATGGTGTAAATTAATTCAATATAACTTTCCTAAATATCCTAATTAGCCTTGCACCTCCAAGAAAGAAGAGATTAAAAACAAATAATGCAATATCTGTGTCCAAAAAGACTAGAATGCTAATGCCAGACAGATAAAACCATGGAAAGAAAGGCAAAAATATAAAACACCACAATAATTCTAACTTCAGAATGCTCTATAATCAAACAAATAGGCAACTAAATAAAGACAAAAAATATACTATAACAACTTTCAGAACAATAGTTAACACAAGTCTAAAAAATTCTGGTCAGTCAATCAAGAAATCTTACATTCTTTCCAGAAATTCAACCCTAATCCCTCTCCCAATAACTTATCACTCAAAAACTGCAGTAAAATGTAACTCTTATTTCATTGATAGTATAGCATCCCTAACCAAGAATTCCCCAAATTCCAATCACAACCCTGCTCAATGACCATGTATCACCACTTCCACTTTTATGTTCAAACCTATATTCACATCCTGTATAAATCTACTCTTAAACTCAAACCAAGCTCTACTTCAGCTGACAACCTTCCAAGTGTGTACCTTAAAATAGCAGCCAGTCGCACTGCCTACCTGTCTCAATCCTTATGAATAGGTCAATCCAGGAATCCTTTAATTTCTTCTCTCTTGAAAAAAAAATAACACTTTATCCCTCTGCACAAAGGATGAAATTCAGCAAACATTACTAACTTTACACCTATAGCAATCATATCCCCCTCTCCAAAATACTTGAAAAATGTATTCAAAAGCAAATGGTAAAGTATCTTTTGCAGGAATAACTCCTGTCCTCCATGCAACATGGCTTCCTTCCCTTCTGCACTTCTAACTTTTATCAATACTGACAATAAAGCTATAGATAACAGCAAACTAGTCTCCTCCCTCTTTCTAGACTTGTCTAAAGCCTTCACCACAGGTTGTCACAGCAAACTTCTACTTCAAATGTCCTCACTTGGTCTACCTCAGCCCACCCTTCTATGGTTCAAAACTTACCTGTCAGTAGGTATCAGTCAGTAAAATGGCACTCTGTCCTCTCTCCATACCTGTCAGTTACCCCCGGTGTACCACAAGGATGTATCCATGACCCCTTCCTCTTTAACATTCTCACTAATGACCTCCACAAATCCACAGAACAGGCCTCCCTAATATTTATTTATTGATTATTTATTGATATTTGTTGACTGGGAAAGTCCACTGGGATTTGAGACCTATTTTCAGTGGAGGCCCAGGAAGAAAAGCTCCAAGTTACATGAAAATGATTACATGAATTTGTAAGGAAACAATTACTTATAAAGCAAGTGAAATAATACAGAAAACTATCTAAACAGCACATATGTTGTAAAAAGGCACAATGCAGTAACAATGGAACATTAGCATGTAGGAAAATTATACAGTTAGAAATATTTAACAATACAGCTCAATTTATTTTCGGGTGGAAGTAGGAAAAGGGAAAGGTAAGTGTAGGGGGAGGTAGAATTAGAGAGTTAAACTTAAAGGTAGGATAGATGTAGTTAGAATCTTATAGCTACGTGGTGGGAATATGTAGATTAAAGGTAAAGTGTTTAATTGTATTAAAAGTAGAAAGTGACAGAGAAGAGAAAATGTGTTAAGATAGTTGTATAGATGTGTAGACTAGGATACTAAACATTAGGGATAACTTGTATGGTGTAACAGTATGACATATACATAAGTATATTTGCTATGTGAAACAGTTTTGCTAGCTTAAGGAGGCTGTGTATATGTGTTGCATGTGCAGATGGGGTTATCAGTGAGATGTTGTTTTAGTTTTCTTTTAAAGGAGATTCTGTAACTGATGTTGGGAGGGTGCTCCACAGCTTTATTTGTTAAGATAAGTCAGTCTTTTTATCCTGATTAATGGCCTGTTTTGCTTTGTTTCAAGGCAGTTTCGTTGGGTGGGGCCTTATCTTTTCTCCATTAGTGCCATGCTCGGTCTCTATTAATCAGTAGTTGTTTGGTTGATTTAGATAGCTAAGGAGCATGGTTATGTCTAACTCTTTTATTTCTTATGGGAGATATGGAGTTAAGGGTATCTAGGAAGACAGTATTGAAATAATGTACTGCTTCATCTAAGGAAAGATATTTAAATGGGTTCCAGTTTAGTGTTTGTAATAGGTTGCAAAAGTGAAACTGGCTAAAACTGGCTAGATTTCTGGTATATTTGTATGAATGAATGCTTGGGGTGGAGGTTAATAGTCTGTGTATCACGGCTGGTAAGTGGTCACTTAGGGTGTTGGGAAGCATGTTGTAACTGGAGTAGTATTGTGGGTAGGATACTAATATCCAGTCTAGGATGGGCTCAGGGTGATTGTTGTGTGTGTGTTGTGATTTGTATAAGTTGTGTAAATTTGAACAGATTGATGGAGTTTGTGGAGTTGTTTGGTGTTAGTTAAACAATTTATACTAGCGTCACCGAGGATGATGGTTTAATTTCAGATGTGGTTGTTAGACCATGATAGGAAGTCTTCCAGTGTTGGGATATTGGGACTTGGAGGAATATAGATGGTGGCAATAGATATTTGTTTATGGTTGTGGAAAAATAGTGATGCTAACAGGATTTCCATATTATTGAAGGTGGTAACTATTTTTGGGTGGGGTATTATGTTTAAGTGGTTACAGTATATTAACGCTAGGCCGCCCCCTTTATTACGAAGTGTATCTTTTTATAATATTTGATATCCAAGAGGAAGTATTTCTGAGTCTGATATCTGGGGTTTGAGGCAGGTTTCTGTTAGAGCAACTATATCAGGTGTATACTGTGTAAGCCACGCATGGAAGTCAGATACTTTGTTGCAGATACTATGGATGTTTAATGTCATGATGCAAAGGTCTTTTGGTGTTTTCACTGAGAGTGATGCAGAGTTGTTAATATGCTGGGTGGAAGGGGTTCCAGAGTTTGGATGAATATCTCCACTTAGGCATAATAATGAGGAAGATAGTGGTTTGGAGTGTGGATGAAATAGAGTTAAGTATAGTGTATGCACATGAGATGTATAATTGTTTGATTTTGGGTATATTAAAATGCAGTTTGGTCTTGAAAGTGGTGGTGTCTCTGTGATTGAAGAGTGATGGTGAAATATCAGAGTAGCTATTTTGGGATGAGTTATGGTATATGTATGCTGTAGCTTTTGTTGGGGTTAGTTAATATAGTGTGGTGTTGTGAGAAGTGAGGTGGTAGAGAGTAAGTAGGTTAAAGAAGGTTAGGGATATTACTAATAGTAGAGTTAGAGTGTGCATAATGTGAGCTGTAGGAGGGTTTTAGTTATTTTGGGTGTGGGATGTGATGAACTCAGTGGAGCTTAGAGCCTATGAGGAGGTTTGAAGGAGTGGCCTGTGATGTATAAAGCTAGAGATGGTGGGGGTGGTAGGGAATTGGGGGCAGGGGAGGGAAGTGGAGTGAGCAGAATGAACGGAGCAGGCTTGCCCCTGCAGGGCTGAGTGAAAAACTATCAATAGAGGACTAAGGAAAGGTATATGGAATCAAGCATTTAACTTTATTGAGTGGGGTTATCAACGATACACTTATGGGGGACTGTGCACTAAACCTAATTAATAGGGATGAGTAGGTATTTTAATAAGTTGTAGCAATTATTTAACTGGGATAAATAAGTTACTGTACAATATTAGTTGGCTGAAATATAAGTGGGTAGCACCATGTACTGGTGACTATGAGGAATTTACTTTAACCAGATATTGACCAGAGCTCAGGTTGGGGTCAACTTTGGGAGCCTTAACTGCAGTGCCACCATACAATTAGAGAAATAAAATGCTCTAATCTCTGATTATGTATACAACAACAGAATAATTAACCTATGTGAAAAGCTTGAAATGGTAGCCTCATTCATTTTCTTTTAGTGTGAGACCTGTCCTGCAACAAGAGAGTGGTCGAAATCTATTTTTTTTATGTCCTGGAAAGGGGGGGGGGGTCTTCAAGGAGAAGACAAAAAAAAACAGTAAGGTTATGAACAGGGAAGAGGTACTGCAGTAAGAGGTACAGAGAATACATAAGACAGATACACAGTACAAGGAATTGGTATTCAAGCAGAAATAATACTTAACTTGGTATTCAAGCAGAAATAATACTAAACAGAATGAAGTCATATTTTAAGGTATATATAGATTCAGGTTGTGCCCTAGCAATACAATTCAGTAAGCATTAATCTTGGTTACACAAGCAAAGCATATGGTAGCAATACACAGTTTAAATAATTAACAGACCTCTGATGCCGTTGCCGTTCCTATGAAGCCCTAGTACTGACTTAGGACTCACAAAGTGCATCTGTCTTAGTAGACACAGTATTAGCAGAAAAACAAACCATTAACTCAATTCTATGAATGTTATCAAGATGCATGTAAAAAATGTGAGTTTTGAACTCACTCCACATCTATATCAATAGAATTATTAGGTTGCAGCAAACACAATAACATTAAAAAAGCACATTTAACATACTGTTATGCAGATGAGTCCATGCTCGTGGACATATAACAACATGACATATCTCCAGAAAATTACTCATAACTCATGCTCAACCCTCTCAAAAATGTTTATCCTCCCCCAAATGTCATGAAAAAATAAAACTTTAAATCCTGTCACTTAATAATAAAAACATAGAAATCCCTTCTCATAGCAAATTATTAGGGATGATTGTGGATAATAATCTTAAATTTGAGCTGCATATACAAAATTGCATAAAAAAATCAACAAAAACTAGGGATGCATTATAGAGCCAAAACATGTTCTTACCATTAAACTAAAACTATACTTGCCACTACTTACCTCCACTCCCCACTACTTTATGACATTTCCATTATTAACCTTCAGGCATCACAGACATCAAAACTAGAACAACACTGTAACAGAGTGGCTAAATTTCTACCAAATACCATTTATAGAACCCACCACTGTATAGCATTAAAACACCTAAATTGGTTAGAACTACCCTGTCAACTAAAATATACACAGCTTCTTACCAACTATAGAATTGTCCAACATCCATCTAAATACCATTCAATACAACTATGTTCCCAATCAGTCGTTACAATCCAGTGACCAAAAACTCCTCTCTGTCCACAAACCTATCAGATCTCCTGGGCATGGTCTGTACTGATACCATGGTGCTAAGGCCGGGAACTTCTTGCCTGTATCCATCAGGTCAGTTCCCTCAATTCAGACCTTTAAAGCCATCCTGGGGATCAGTGGTGGTCTAGTGGTTAGGATTTGGCACTCTCACCACCACAGCTTAGGTTTTATTCCTGCTCAAGGAATTTCAGTGAATTTTTGAGGGTGGGAGGTTGGCATAATGGTTAAGGAGTTCACCTTATAGACATAAAATGCTTGGTTTGATTCTTACATTGGGTAATGAGCTAGGCTTAAAATCACGAACAAAGGCAGTTAGCCTAGTATTAGTCTATAAAGCTATGAACCAGATAGACTACTTGGTGAAAATCTAACTCTGGTCTTGCTTAACCCCAGGATAAACTATGTTTCCAAATATGAACAAGTACCTCTTCAAATCATACACCTCCTTACTCTCCCTTCTTCACTTACTTCCTTACTTCAATCAATTTCTCTCCCCTGACTCTTTCTAAATATGGCATAACTGTATTTTCTCTCACTTCATATTGCAATTCCTGTTTGTATTATACTAACTTACTTTTAATTTCTCTATAAACTGGCTAAATGTCCTCTAAATATTAAATCATTGTTATATATGTTGCATTTATTCTTAACCAATGTTTTCTCTTTATGTTTAATTTGGATAATAATTTAAACTGCAGATGTGTTTGTATTGTTTTTGAAGATTGTAAAATTACTGTTCTTAAAATGTTTTTGTAATACTTTGGAGATTTTCTCCACAGGCCTCCACTGAAAATGGGCACCTACCCCACCAAATGCTCCCAGTAATTAAATGTCAATAAATAAATTAATTGATATAAGATAGCCCCAGTATTCGTGTTCATTCACACATGTATTGACCCTCCTTGCCAAGTAAATGCAACTTTGCTTACATTATAATACAGTATGTCTCTCCACTCCCCCTCCTAGAAACAATTTTTCTTAGCATTTGAAATGTTCAGTTTTCATTTAGAAACACAGAGTGAACATGGACACAGCAAATTTTGGATTCAGTAAACTCAATGTAGAGGTGAGCAAACATGCGCATTTATGTGCACCAATGGAAAGATTCGCAGAATGTAAATTTTGGCATAAGTAGCTGAATTTTATGCTAATGAAACAGCAACATGGTGGAGTGATCCAACAACCCTACACACAACACTGTAAGCTCCGTGTCCACGTTGGAAGTGTATGCAAAAAATTTCCACATATAGGAACCTACACGGAAGCAATGGCATACAGAAGTCATGAAATATGGACAGAATGCCCATAAAAAGCCAAGAAAAGGTATTGACTGGCCGAGGATGTCTAAAAGGATCAGAATATGTGTATAAATATCTTATATTTTATTTTGGCACAAATTTGCACAATGTGCCAGTATGAGCAAAATGTATTAAAAACAGTAATACAGATGCAATTAAAAGGTTTGGTATGATATGTTGTCACAACAATTACAGTAATACCCTGCATTGTATCTTTAAATCCATGCACCTGTGCTGTTGCCCAGCTTACACACCTACTATCTGTGTAGTTTCCAGGTTGTCAGCATGGTTATTATGTAAATGATGTAAAAAATGAGTGGATTTGTTGAATCACAATGTGGGGCTGTACACTCCTTGTAAGCTTCTACACAGTGAGTGTTTTCCATGCATGAGAACTTGTGAGCATTGTGGAAACCTGATAAGCAGGGTTGCACTCTACTAATTCTGCTCTAGTCCGGTGACGATGACTGTCAGGTGTTGGACTACAGTGCAGATAGCCTTGTTTTCAAGTACAGGCAACAACAACTTTTAATCATACTGTGCTGGCACTGTAGTTCATACATATGAAGTGCAATTATCCATAATTTCCTGTATTCTGTACGTATCAAAAATGTTTTACATGATTTGGTATCATTATGCGTAGCTGAGCTCTGCTGTGTGGTGTTGCACAGGGCACAACAATGTGTATGGTGACAGGACATCTAAATCCTGTGAATTGTACCCTAAACATGTGAATGATATTTAAAGCAGCCAATACCAGATGGTGGTCCTAATCAACAAATATATAATGTATGCATACAGCCTACAGTCTAATTTTACCTTAGTACTTCAACAACACTGGAGTAGAGACTTGGAACTTTTAACTGAGATAATGCTAGGGGCTGCTACAGCTGCTATGCATCTGTATGTGCTCAAGGCTGAAGTCAATCCTGCTGGTGCTGATGACAATTGGCCAAGGACAAGAAGGAGGAGAGTGTTCAGGCCTAGGGTGACCTACCATGTGCTCCATGATCTGGAGATTGTAGAGCACTATAGGGTGGATAGAGACACATTACAAGAACTCTGAGCTCTGCTGGCCTCAACTCACAACCAGAGCCAACTGAAGGGAACCCATCCCAGTGGAAACTAAGTTATGTCCTTAGAATATTAGCTACAGGTACTTTTCAATAAAGAAGTGGGGAGATGATGGGGGTTGTCACAGGCATCAGCATCTGGGATACTTCATCAGTTTCTGGATGCTGTAGTAATACATGCCAGTGAAAACATATGTCCCCCCCATTTCTGAGGAGAGGACCAGCAGTATGCAACACTTCTACTATGTAGCACACCACCCTGAAGTACTGGGTGCCATAGATTGCACATCAAGGCACCACCTGGTGAGCAGGGTAGAATCTGCATTAACCACAAGGGGTATCACTCCATCAACTGCCAAGTCATGTGCAATGCCCAGGGGATTATCCTGAATGTCTGTGCTGGCAACCCTGGCAGTTATCACAACTCCCATATCTGGCACACACCACAGCTGTACCATATGTTTTCTAGCTGGACATTCCACAGGGCCATTTACTGGAGGATGCTGGCTATGCCCTGGAACCATGGATGATGACCATACCTCTCAACCTCTCAGAGTAAGAAATCTGGACAAAGCCATAAATAAAAGTGGGACAAAGGCCTAAAAATAGGGACATTTTTTAAATACTGCTCTTACAAATGTAGAAAGTTGATAGAATAACAGTTTTTGTATGAACATGAATTTTCTGAAGAATATGTATTCTGAAACTCAAACAAATGTCATTTATTATCTAATTTCAGTCTTTTATGATTTACTACTAATTTGCCTGAAAACCACAATTGTATGAAAATCTTACCAAAAGTTTAAGGCCAAAATCTGGACATTCTGCGAAAATATGTACAGTTGAGAGGTATGAATAACACCCATCAGAAATGCACACACACCTACGTAAGAATACCATAATGAGGCACATGCACAAACTAGGAACATGTACACAAATTTTCATAGTTTGTGCTATGTTCCACAATGTGCTCCTGCGGAGACAGCTGCAGCAGGATCAGCAAGGGGGACAGTCACACATCCCCCCAACAATGCCTAGGTCACTACAGCCCCAGTCACAGGAGGACTTGGAGGAGGACCCCTAGCTACTGTCCATGTAGGTAGATGTAGTTATGCTCAGTATGCCCTTGCTTTGGCTAAGAGACAATGCATAGCACATTCACTGGCCACCTAGGGTCTAATACCTTCCTCCTGCTCACATACATATATCAAAATTGATGTCATGCTACCCAAACCACAGAATCTGTATATATACATGCATTGGCTGTGTGCTGCTTGTATCAGACAGAGTCAGCCCTGAGCTAATGCAGTGTCAGCCAACACTTATGCAAGGTAAGGCATGAACCTAGAGTGTAGATTTGAACACTTTAATTACATATCCTCTCAGATGCCTTACCTTGTTACAGTATGCAAATATATAGTGGTGGTTTTGTAGATAAATTAAGTTAACATGCAAGTACACACAGCTGTTGTTGTCTTTCGGCTTTTCCCGGTTAGGGGTCGCCACAGCGGAACTCCTGTCCGCTAATGATTGGCAGTAGATTTTGACGAACGCCAAGGTGCCAGCTCGATGTTCAACCTTCAACGAAGGCACGCCCATTTACGCATATCTTTCGAATGCCCACCCAACCGTGGGGAGGACATGCAGACTCCACACAGAAGGCACTCCCTACACTTCAGCCGAGAATCGAATGGGAGAACCTCTTGCTGTGAGGCAACAATGCTACCACTGCACCACCTCGGATGTTTAAGTACAGACAGTTATATTATTAAAATGTTACCATATTAGATTGTTATGAGTCAGGCGTGAAACACTCAGAGTCCAAACACAGCTTAATACTGTTATATCATGCAAGAGAGAAGTTAGGAACTGATTCCACTCCCTTGCTGTGTCTGACTTCAGGCTACTTTGTATCCTGACAGAAAATGTGTCGACCCCACCTCCACCTCCAGGATCGTATGACAGACAGATGTATAGTTATTCTCATCTGTTTGACAGGAATTGTGTCTACTAACTGGTCTGTGTCCAGATTAAATCAGAGAATACCTTGTACAATATAGTGTGCATGGTTTGAGATCAGTGTACAGTTTTTATGAAGGTGGTTGCGTGAGTAATGACCCCAGTTTAGAAAGCAGCTTCTGTGGCCAAAATGACTAAAGTGGCCATCCTGCTTGATGAAGCTGTAATGGTGTATTGGGTTCTAATCCTGATATAAGTAGAAGTTTAGGAGGTGTTTTTGCTATAGTTTGTGTATGTACAGACTGTGACTCTGTGTCCCATAATGTTTTAATCTGAATATTTTTAGTACACATTTGCATGATGCGGCATATGCTGAAAACATTTTTAATAATACTGAAATATTTTGCATGAATTGCACAACTGCAGAACAAGGAAATATGCAGATAATAGTTATACATTACCTGTAGCAATTGTGAAATTGTGAAAACCTGGAGTGTTGCGAGGAGTGGGCTACAGTAAAACATATACATGACATAACACAAAGAGTGGATGTGAACAATGCACCTCTCATTTGTGCACTGCTTAACATCATGCAAATAGGTAGAAGATTAAAGTGCACATGCATCTACACAATGCAATACTCATTGCATTTTCACTATATGCAGTTATCATAGCTCTAAACTATCCCACTTAATGAGGAATATCCATATATGAACATAAGTTTTGTAGTCTGTTCCCCATAATATGTTGGTTTATACAAAAATCATTGATAATTAAGTCAGAAAATAATGACATGCATTTCATTTATGGATGACATACCATTCAGAAAATGCATACTAATGCAAAACCTGTTATTCCATCAACATTGTAGGTTTGTAAGGGCAATATGTCAACATTCGCTATATTAATTATGGCTTTGTGCAGATTTTGTGCTCTATGAGGTTGAAAGGTACGTTAACTATTACACCATATACATAGATGTATGTGAGCAGGAAGAAGGTTCTATATTTCCAGTATGTGGAAACATTGCAAACTGAGGGCACCGTATAACTATCTGAACAGACAGTTAATAAACATCCATAATGTATTTCCTCACAACCAGCCTCAACAGTAATCAGTACAACCATGGGTTCTCCTTAATTTTACAACACATACATCTGACACAAAGGAAAGGTGTAATAATTTTGTGTGCTCCCTCATGGACACGGCAATAACATTGTGCTCACAGGCTTGCACTGCCAAAGAAAAGCATCCAAATATGCTCAATAAGGGACTCGTGCTGTAAGATAGCGATGGCTTCTAAACAGTATACTACTGTTACTGTACTATCCTCAGATGACACAACAGAGCAATGTGCCTATGCTGGCCTCCCAAGCTGGTGTTCCCTACATGCCTTGATGATGTAATCTACTATAAGATCGCATTAAGTCATGTTAAAGTTGGACTGGTGTAAAACATCCTTATGTCTAGCAGTCCTTCAACTTCAGGTCCCCCACAGCGCCTGCTGATGCCATCTACTATAAGATCACCAGCAGGCCTTTTAAAGTCAGACTTGTGCCATGGCATGTGCCTTAAGTACTGTGTTCTGTAGTCTGTAAGCCTAGACAGGTAGGGGTTCTAATCTCTCTGCAGCCAACCTGGTGTGAGCTCCTGTTGGATGTTATACAGATCATTTTACACAGCCTATGGCTCACTGTCCTCATGTCTTTGACAGACACAGCTGATGTCATTAGCTAAATCAGATTATAGGATACGTATTGCTAACAACAGGCCATGGGCACACAATGTCCTGGCAGACAGGTAGATTTCATCGCATGAAATATAATACAGATGACAGTGACACTCCTTTCATGCTATGCACTAACATCATGGCATCTCTTTGCAATGGTGATGGTCAGGTTGGCACAGGAGATCACACAGGGGTCCCCATGGATTATGATGTCTCTGTATGATATTGTGATCAGGGAATGTGTAGGAGATCCTGGTGAGGGGAAAGTTATGCTATACAGAGTTGAGTAACGAATGGCATAAGGACTAAGAATATATGTCTGTGAATGGCAGGGAGGCTAGATGAATGGTGAGAATGCAGGGAGTGCAGTTGTTGAAGTTGTATGCTAAGTACATGAGAGCTAAAGTACACACTAACACTGAGTGTGGAATGGAGGTAAAGAATATAGTGCATGCATGGTGGAGTGGGTATAGAAGAGTGTCAAGATTGATTTGTGACAGACGGGCACCAATAACAATGAAAGGGAAGGTCTACAAGAGTGTACTGCCAACAGCTATGTGATATGTTTTGATGATGGTGGCACTAACAAAAATACAGGAGTCATAACAGTAGCTGGAAGAGTTCCAGATGTTATGATCTGCATTGCTTTTGCTGAAGATGAACAGGAATAATCAATTTATGACAGTGTTAGCACAAGGTTGTGCGGTTTGAACACAAGTACAGAGAGGCTTGTAAAAAACAGTAAGGCCTAATATTAGGTTCATGGATGTGGTGATCAAGGATAGGCTGGTGGTTGTTGTGACAGAGCAAGATGCACAGAAAGGGTCTATATTATATCATCGAATGCTTAAAAAAGTGAACGCTGATTGATCGACCTAATTTAAGCGAAAGCTTACAGTCTTGAACTGTCAGATCAGTGATTTTTTTCCCAGGGAAATAAATCGCTGATCCAAAACATATACACACAACACAAGCACACCAAACAAACAGAAATCCACACACATACACCTAAAATGTGATACCTAACCCTACACTAAACTATGCACACACCACTAACTACCCACTTACCTTAACCCAAACCCTAAGGTCCGTCATTGTCGCACACTCACCTCACCCGCTCCCTAACCCTAACTCACTTAAATCCGCCCTAACCCTCATGTCCACTCAATCGCACACATACCTAACTCGAGCCCTAACCCTAACTCACCTAAAATCACCCTAACACTCACATCCACACAATCGCACACTTACCTGAATCCACCATAACACTGAAAATACCGAAGCAACAGAAACGGACAACCAAATTCTTTCCCTAGGAAAAGATTTGAGTTTCTGCTGCTTCGATATTTTGCAGTTTTGCGAAAATAAGTTCGATCAATCAGTGTTCGCTTTTTTAAGCGTTTGAGGATATAATATAGACCCCACAGAAAAGGAGGGAAAGGAAGCTGATTGCATCAAGCAAACCTTCATGGCAGTAGCCATAAGAGTAAGAACATTAAGATGGCATCTGCATTTATAAGACTCGCACCTATACACTGCTGGCAAGTGTGTACAGTAGGGGTCTCTATTTGATGATTACTGTTTCTGGACCTAGTGTGAGCTTTAACAGTGTTTCCTTGGATTACTTGCCCTGTCTTGATGTATGTGCAGACAGCTGAACACTTTGCCCTCATACATACAGAGCTGAAATGTCCCAGACACCTGCAGGAAGTTGGATTACCTGCCCTGTCATGGTGCATGTGCAGATGCCTGAACACTTTGCCCTCATACGTACAGAGCTGAAATTTCCCAGACACCTGCAGGAAGTTGGATTACCTGCCCTGTCATGGTGCATGTGCAGATGCCTGAACACTTTGCCTTCATACATACAGAGATGAAATGTCCCAGACACCTGCAGGAAGTTGGATTACCTGCCCTGTTGTGGTGCATGTATAGATGTCTGACCACTTTGCCCACATACGTACAGAGCTGAAATGTCCCAGACACCTGCAGGAAGTTGGATTACCTGCCCTGTCGTGGTGTATGTGCAGATGGCTGAACACTTTGCCTTCGTACATACAGAGATGAAATGTCCCAGACACCTGCAGGAAGTTGGATTACCTGCCCTGTTGTGGTGCATGTGCAGATGCCTGACCACTTTGCCCTCATATGTACAGAGATGACAATATTATTTTACAATCGACTTGACTGCTGCTGTGTTGTAGAGCAGATCCTCAACAGCTCCAAGTAGCTGTCATACCTTCTGTTATATAAGAAGCAACAAATAAAACACTTACCGATCAATTACAGGACTATAGATCCACCTTAAGAATGACCTCAGAATGTACGCACCATCGGTTACTCTCCAAAACAAACAACTCAGATCACATATACCCCTAATTTTAGCTGTCTCTATGCAGATACCAGGTTCAAACCTCCCATCACCAGCTATCAGTTTCCCTCTGTTCCCCTGCAAGACTAGTTGACATGATTTTATTCACCAGTACATATAATGCCTCAAATAGATAAATATAGGAGGACAAAGTCATGTGTACAAACATAAGTGTATGTTACATACTGAAGTGACATGGAAGAAATAGTGCACCAGTCCACAAGGGTCTGTGATACATCAGACCTGTTCATCAACTATATATGACTGAACAATGTCATGGCACATGTGCAGTGCCTGTATATTCCAATCCAATCATAACACAGTATATGTACAATTTGGAATACCTAATGAATCCCCTGAGTGAGGACTCAGGTTCATATACATAATTCATCTTCCTAAGAGACGGGATAACATCCAAGCTCAGCTGTACACAGACATTGACAACTGGTGCAGGTTACACCATAATGCCTTGACTACAAATCTACACAAATGTATACACACAGCTGTGCCTGATATGCTTTAAGACAGATCTGCTGGGATTTACAATCCATAATGATGGATGTCTGTCAGTACTACCTTCTACATTAAGTGACAGTAGCTGCTGGTTACAAATTATTTATTTATTTGTTTATTTAACATTTGTTGACAGGGAAAGTCCGACTAGGGTAGAGCCTATTTTTAGCGGAGGCCCGGGGTGAAATGCTCCAGATGCATGTCTTTAGAATGTGGGAGGAAACCGGAGTATCTGGAGGAAACCCACGCGAATGCAGGGAGAACATGCAAACTCTGCATAGAAGGCACCTCAGCTGAGAATCAAACTGGAGAACCTCTCGCTGTGAGGGGACAACATTAACCACTGCACCACTGCATCACCCATACGACAAATACCACATGTACAAAATGATCTGGAAAGCCAACTCACCTCAATGCACCATAAACAATGGCACACCTTGAAGACATGAAGAAGCCTCATATAGCAACTATGGTAATTAATGAGACCTGTCTAGGCATAACCGTAGGCCTGCCGTCATTTACATCTGCAAAATAAAATATATCGCTCACATGTATATTGGAGTACTTCTTGATGGTATTGCACACACTGACCCACTGTAAATTCCACAGCTGCTTGTCAGATACAGGTGGTCATAAAGTGTCTCCTCTCACAACACCAAGCTTACTACATGGCTGCATCATTCCATTCAAACAGTGGAATCTTCAAAAAGCTAGGTATCACTGCTCATTTCAATACATGAAGCACAGAATCCATGCCACCAGATGTCATTCTGGCCTGTGTTGTTCATATGCTGGAACATTGAGTTTCATGTGCTGGAACATTGAGATATTGCACTAGGCACCATATTCATTGACAGCCAGAGTACTGCTGCTGTTCACAATAAATGGAATACAGTGACCATCTCCCACAACACAATGTAGAACAGGCAACATACAAATAAGATTATACCTCCATAACAGTATTCAATGTTTGCTTTAAGGCAATGGAAACAACATGAATGCGTCTCACACAAAATGGACAGAGGTGGCCTCCAAACACTACATCTGTTCCAGTTATCTGTTCTTATGGTTAGCTTGTGCGCCTCACACAAAATGGACAGAGGTGGCCTGCAAACACTACATCTGTTCCAGTTATCTGTTCTTATGGTTAACTTGTGCCCGTGAAAACTGTGTGAAATCTAGACTGTGAGCAGAGACATATACAAGGCTGTGCACTCACCCTATCTTGACTTGGCCAGGCATCTTAACGCAATCCAGTGTTTGTTCCCACTAAAAAACTAAACAAGATGAATATCACACCTTCTGTTAGCAGGCGGGTTGCAACTCGGATCACAGACCAACAAAACTCAGTCAAAGAGGGAGACTTCACCTCAAGCAGCAGACCTGTCACGTGTGTGGTAACAGATGTGTCAGTGCTGTCTCCCTTCTTGTTTGCCATAAATATATCAAAAGTCCCAAAAGAAAGCAGAAGAAGTATGGCCAAAAATCTTAGTGTCACTAATGACTGCTGCCAAAACCATGGGTGTTATATCAACTGCACAAACATGCATCACCATACCCTGTGTTAATACATGCTCCTGCTTATTTAAAGAAAAACACCAGAGTAGAGTATACCCCAATTATGCATTAACAGATCTTGAAACATGTGTTAACTGAGACATGTATGTACTGTGGGGAGGAAGGCATCCTCTATCCTACATCCCATTACGGAAGCCATGACATCAACCAAAAGTGTATCATTCCCTATACTCATTCAGCATCAGCCCTATTGATGTATATAATCCTCCCATTGATATGTTTTGTCCCAGACACCTGCAGGAAATTACCTGCCCTGTTGTGGTGTATGTGCAGACACCTGAACACTTTGACCTCGTATGTACAGAGATGAAATGTCCCGGACATCTGCAGGAAGTTGGATTATCTGCCCTGTTGTGGCAGATGTGCAGATGCCAGAACAATTTGCCCTCATACATACAGAGATGAAATGTCCCAGACACCTGCAGGAAGTTGGATTACCTGCCCTGTTGTGGTGCATGTGCAGATGCCTGAACACTTTGCCTCATACATACAGAGATGAAATGTCCCAGACACCTGCAGGAAGTTGGATTACCTGCCCTATTGTGGTGTATATGCAGACTCCCAAACACTTTGCCTTCATACGTATAGTGATGACAATGTTATTTTCAAATGGACTCGGCTGCTGCCATGTTGCAGAGCAGATCCACAGACATCAGTCTTTGCTGAGTATGAAAGCATGACAGAGTCTCCAACATGTCTCTTCTGTGAGCAGACTGAGGTAGCCATCAGTGTATGCAGCATTAAATATATACCTTACAGCCAGAATATTGAAGCAGTACATGGCTGTCTTTGGCCCACATGAGATGAATATGCTGCACATCCATAAGTCATTTGGGACCTCAGCCACCTGTTCAAGGGGCTGCAATGTACAGCATGACATACATAGGACATGCAAGGTAGTCACATACATGTCTCAAAGGTTGTCAGTCATCTGCATTAGGACTTCAACACTCTCCAGCAGCAGAGCACATCCATCATTCTGTTTGAGCACAGGCTGTATGTCAAACAGCTGTGAGCTATGCATTGTAGAGCTGACAGTTCATTGTCTGCCTCCAACCATGAGAAGTGGCTCTGCCAGTAGTTGCACTGGCACCTGCATGCCCAAGGTTAGATGGTGTGCTACTGTCTGCGAGTGACTGATGTCTGCTGGACATTCTCCCTCCGTTGAATGGCCAGGACCATGTGCCCATGGCCTGCTACATCTGGATGTGGACACCGTACTCTCTGATGGAGCAGCAGATGTACTGCCTCTATCGGAGGTTGATCAAGCACGGCCCCTTCACCTCTCAGCAGATGTAGTTGTGACCTAAGCCCATGAGGTTGACATCCCCCCTCCCAGCAGACATTCCAGCACAGACAATGTGCTTTCCATGACAGATACTCTGTGCTCTTTCACAGCCTCATCCCACTGATATGTCATTGAACCGATCCAGTGCATCAGCTACATGGTAGAGGCAGTCATGGATGTCAGACTGTCCTGCATCTAAAACCCTAAGCATTCTCCTGGAGTGACATACTAAACATGTCTTTGTCCCCATTTTGGCCCTAAACATACACTGAATGACACATGAAGACACACCTGCACCAGGTGGTAGAGGGACAGCAGGCCTCCTCTGAGCACTCCTATCAATCTGTCTGTGTGGCGACTCACCAGCAGTTTGGCTATGGACAGTGTCAACAGGCACTGAGGCCATGGTAGCCACACTTCCCTGGTCTATGTCTTCACTCTCCGACTGTCTAATATGTGTGGCCTCAGTGGACTGGGTATGTTTAGGTATACTGGCTGTGTCTGGGGATCCTCAGTGTGGGTGCTGGATGTCAACATCTGTGTCAGGTTTAGCCTCTGCAACCCCTGACTGTGCCTCACTTTGGCTACCATCATCATCAGATTCTGATGAGACACTGACATCAGGTGGCACAGGGAACACAGAACTACTGCCATGTTCACCTGTGATTAAATAAAAACAGGACAACATTTATACCTGCACCACTATGCTGCACATACACTATTGCAGACATTTAAACCTGTCAACCACTTACAGTAAGAAGTGTGGATAAATCCATAAATAGTGTATGAACAAAGGCTAAAGAATATGAACAAATGTTACATTATATGTTCCTACAAGCAAATACAACTGATGTAATAACTAGTTTTGCTTCACCATGACATAAGTGAAGGCTACGCAGTTTGAATGCAGGATCTGTGTCTGAGAATTCAGTGTTTGTTATCATTAGCGACTTCACAGTGATCTGACATTCAAGTACCATGATCTTAAATACAGGCTTGCAAGATGACTACTAAACTTTGATATTCAGAAAAAGCCTGTGCAGTGGACATGTATACCAAAAGTACTGAAATACATACAGCAGGCCTGAGAGAACACTATAGCAGATACGTTGGAAACGTAGAGGAAGAGATAGTGGCAGCAGCACCAGACATGTAACTGTGCAACAGGGGTTTATTAACTCATCTATACATACGCTCAAATGCATATTATCAGGAATGTGGCTAACATACTTTACACAACTATAACACTGCAGCTATTGGAAATACCCCAAAACAGCACACATATCACTTGACACAACTATATACACTTATGACAGAATGCAGAAATATGTTGATGCTGTTACAAAGCATTCCTGGCAGTCCTACATGTGACGCGGGAGTGGCACCCACATCCAGAACATATTAGCACAAGTATGCCTGGGAGCTGTCCTGTGTGTAGATGTATGCCAGGGATCCCTCTGTGGCAGTTAAAGGACCTGAACACTGCAGCTATCTCACTTACACCCCACCAAAATAGCAATCTGCCACACATTATTACAGATTGACTGTAAACGTATTCTACTGATGGTCTAAACCAGCCCACCTGGACACTTCTCTTGAGTTGCAGTAGTGGCACCGAAATGAAGGACATATTGGCTGTCAGACTACTGGGAACTTTCCTGTGTGGCAATATTTGCCAGGAATAATTCAGTGACGCTGAGGGGTTCTTCTGCTGTAGGCCCACCACCGGTGACCTCATGATCATGTGCCATGTCAACTCCATGTCTCCTCACTGCATGTATCATGTCAGTAGCTCTGTGATGCACCTGTTCATACATGCAACCTTGTGTGCCCACTCCGTTGACATATTTGATAAGGTCCTCCCACAGTTCTGCATGCTCAGCCATTCTTTGACTCCATCTTGACAGTAGGACCTCATGGTGTTGCCTGAGTGCAACTATGATCTGCTCATTTTTGGCCTCAGAGAATGGGAGTCTCCATCTCAGGGACATATCGTTTACTGAAAGACAAAATAATGATACCACATATAATGATCACATAAGTACAAATTGTTATACAGATTATGCAGTAAAGGAAGGCTCCAAATACTCAAAAGGGGAATATGTTGTACAGATGCAATATTGTGCAGTAAATAGAAGGGGTGGTTACAAAAGTAAGTGAGTAACAAGAGCATTATATAATTTATCATGCCCTAACATATAAAGAACTATGTCCCACAACCAACATAACATCGCACTCTAGTGTTTTCCATAGCAGGACTTCATCTCCCCCCCCACCCATTATAACGTAACAAATACTGGGTCTATATTATAACATCGAAGTTCAAAAACTTCGAATGTTATAATATCAAACCCTTTAGTGCGAAAGCTGAGAATAGTGAAGCCTCAGAACATCGAAATTTTACCTAGGGTAAGATTTTGGTGGTCTGTGGCTTCGCTATTTACAGCAGTGTGGTGCGATGGTTATGGACGGGGTTTAGGAAAGTGAGCGAACGGAGGTTACGGATTGGGTTCAGGTAAGTGTGGTGTGATGGTTACGGACCGGGTTAAGGTAAGTGAGCAAACGGACTGGGTTAAGGTGAGTGTGTGGTAATTAGGGACTTTAGGGTTAGGGCGCAGGTGAGATGAGTGTGCAGTAGTGACAGACTTTAGGGTTAGGGGCAGGTTAAGTGAGTTAGGGTTAGGGCGCGGGTCAGGTAAATGGGCAATTGTGTGGACGTGAGGGTTAGGGTGGAGTAGGTGAGTTAGGGTTAGGGAGTGGGTAAGGTGAGTGTGCGCTAGTTAGGGACCTTAGGGTTAGGGCTGGGTTAAGGTAAGTGAGTAGCTAGTAGTGTATGTCTGATTTAGTGTAGGGTTTCGTGAAGTGTATGTGTGTGGATTATTTATTTTGGTGTGCTTGAGTTGTGTGTATGTCAGAACAGCAAATGTTTTCCCTGGGAAAAAATTTGCTATTATGACTGTTCGGTTTTCTGTTGTTTCGATTGAATGGGTTTGATATTATAACATTCGATGTTTTTAGACTTCGATGTTATAATATAGACTCCAAATACCAAGGTCAGGAACAAAGTTAAGCAAACAATGGGGAAATATTAAAGGTAGAATAAAAGAATCTTTCCATGGAACATGTGTACATTGTTAGCACACAGCATTAAACTTTATGCCTACCCTACAGCCTCTGTATCTCTCACATGTCTGATACAGAAGGCCATGTAATGAGTATATTTCTAACAAGTGCATACAGAGTTACTTCACATAAATTGCTATTCACATTCCAGGGTTGGCATTATTTAGACAACAAGATAAATACATACCTAATGGAGTGCAATACTCCTCTGTCGAAATATATTAAATACAAAGAAAGGTGTATCTCAGTTGCAAGCATGTACTAACTGTCACCAGGATCAGTTTACCCAGCTTTGTCTTTTTATACTGGAGAGCATCAGTAATTGATTGCATCTCTCTGTGCTTCAGAGATGCTAATTACAGTAAACACAGCTGAGCTGCATGGTAATCAGACAATCCTTGCAGAGCTAGTCCACAAGATATAAAAGCATTCATGATGTCCCATTTCCTTTTTCTTTTTTTTCTTCATACTGCAGTACAGACAGAAAGCAAAAACAATTAGATTTTCATTACCTGCTGCTTTGTGTGTGCATCTGATCTGTAATACAGGGTGATGGCACTGCTGCTGATAATACACATCCATAGTGAATGTGGAACTCTTTCTAGGGCACATAGACCCTGGAGGAACCAAGCGGACTCTCTCAGCATTGATTCACAGGCAGGGACAAGTGCAGGAAACCCTCCCAGTGGAAAGTATAGTATGTGTTTATATGGTATATGTAGTCACAAAGACATTTCACAGAGTAGCAGAGCAAAATCCTTGAAAGGTAAGACACCTTTGATCATTATAAGTAAAAAACTAAGAGCTCTCATAAAATCATCCAAGGCAAATTTTGAGAGAAAAATCGCCAAGGACTCTAAAGAGAATCATAAGGTCTTCTTTAGCTATGTTAGAAACCTAGGAGGAAACTCCCAGATATGCTCAGAATTAGTTCAAAATAATTTGAAAATTACTGAACCTACACACATTGCCAACATACTGGCTGACAGGTTCAGTGCAAACTTCTACCCCCCTCCCCCCAAAAGGAGAGATATCTATTCCAGAGGATTGTAGCCCCCCAAACATCTCCAACGCCCAGGTGAGAACTGCCCTCACTAAGGCAAAAAACACAGCATCCATGGGACCGGATGGTGTCCCCGGCTGTGTGCTTCATGAACTCAATGAGGAATTAAACCCACAGTTAGGACAGCTGTTTAATCTTAGCCTCACCTCAGGATACGTCCAAGGAGTGGCGCGGCGACTGTGGTCCCACTTCATAAGGCGGTGCCTCCACAGACCCTGGAAATTACCGCCCCATTAGCTTGACAAGCCTTATCTGCAAAGCCATGGAGAGGATCATAATGGAACTCATAAATAAAGACATAGGAACTTGCAGACTTTGGATCCAACCCAGTTTGGCTTTGTCAAAGGCAGATCCTGCCTCTTAAACTTGGTTGACTTTTTCAAGACAGTCACCAAGGCCATTGATGAGGAAAGGCAGTCCATACAGCCTACCTCGACCTGGCAAAGGCCTTGACACAATACCCCACTCAGGTATCATCGAAAAACTCATCAGCTTGAATGTAAACCCATACATCACAAGATGGGTTGCAAACTGGCTAAGTGACAGAACCCACAGGGTCAGAGTTGCTGGAGCCATGTCAGACTCAAAGCCTGTCACAAGTGGTGTCCCACAGGGCTCAGTCCTGGGTCCACTCTTGTTCGGCATCTACTTTTCTGAAGTACAAGCAAACACAGGAGGGTTATGGCTGACAAAGTTTGCAGATGACTGCAAACTGGGCGCCATAGTCGAAAACACATCTGACACAGATATCCTCCAGAAGGGCCTCACAGAAACGGATAACTGGTGCCAGAGCCATGGCCTGAAGTTAAACGCCAAAAAATGCATAGTCATACCCTTCGTAAACAAGGTTACCCCTAGCTACCATATAGGTGGCAATCCACTGAGCACAGAAAAAGTCATCAGGGATCTGGGGACCCAGGTTGACAGTAGCCTTTCGTTTGACACTCATGTTGCTAAAGTAGTTAGGAAAACCTTCTATATCGCCCACCTGATCATGAAGGGATTCACATCTAGATCAAGGAAGGTCATCGTCCCCTGTACTCATCACTCATTAAAACTATGATTGAGTACAATGCCCGTTCGAATGTATCTGACCAGACACCTGCAGCAGCATGAAAGGCGCCCAAAGTTCCTCACCAAAAGGATAAAGGGTCTCAAAAATATGTCTTATGCTGCCCGACTGAAAGAACTCCAGCTCTATTCAGTCTCATACCGCTTGCTCAGAGGTGACCTGTGCCTGACATATAAGGCCATGTCAAACCCAGATTTGATGAATATGCTTCACCTCAAAAATCTAGATCCCTCAGAACCACAAGGGCGGGAGACTTAAACCTTGACACGGTTATAAATAGAACGTGCTGGAGGGACAGATTCATCACCCAGAGACTCCCTGTGCTGTGGAACAAAATCCCGGTACATGTGAGGCAGAGCACCTCGCTGGCCTTGTTCAAGAGGAATCTTGACCAATGGATGGGAGATCGCAGATATACCCCAGGGATTACTTCAGTGTCACTGCTTGACAGAGGCACAGCAAAATGATAGGCATAGTTTTTATTCAAACTAAAGGGGTGGCGAAAGCCACATAACTATGGGCTAGGCTTATAAATGCCCTTGGGCAGATAGCCTAGTATGAACCTATGAACCTATGAACATGCTTGGTGAGTTACAGGCAACACCATCCACAATCTTTACAACATCACTGCATGGTATGTTACAACTTCACAAATGTGACCATTATTTCTGAGTACATATTCAGAAGAATGCTACAATTGTATCCTGCATTGCAGGATCCTAAATTAATGTGTGCCTAACATTGGAGTCATGTACACATTACAGCATGAAATGGGGAACAGGATAGGGTCTGCAATAACCTTGAGGTGTACAACTGTAACTGGCAAGGCATGCTGAACAGCATGTGTATCATCTGCCAGATGTGTGCTGGAAAACCTCTCAGCTAACATGAATCCCATATGTGCCCTCCCCTAAATGCTCAGTATGTGTTCTCTGGGGGATATCTTACAGGCTCACATAGGGGTGGATGCATTTGATCCACACCCACAATATTACAGTCAATGTTTGTTCATATTAGCCAACATGGCTGTACTTTTTTGTTATTGAATTACATATTCCCACATAATACCTGTAAACGTTATAAAGGCAATAGTATGCAGTTGTTTGAACACATGCATGATAAAACAGTACTATTCAGATGATTGTGGAGTGGCGTAGGAACACAGCACATTAGGACAGCATTGTATATTTGAAAACAGGATTCATAACAGCCTATGTAACGATTACATGCATTATATTCCATGTGGAACATTTCACTACTTGTACACCTAACATGTATTACTTCAAAATAAATGTACATTGTCTGTTGAAGCTGCTTCTGTGATGAATGACTGTTACAGCTTGCTTCAGTGCTATATACAAAAAAATAAAACAGGTTTAAGGCAACCATGTATTCCTCAGAATGTACATTGGATGTTGATCTGGATTGCACATGTATGTAAGCATATTCCCTGTGTATTAACAAACTGGAATGTATTTACCATACATTAATCTACTTTTCTGCATGTTGTCAGTTCATTGTTTTGTACTCCCTTGAGCATTTACAAGGCAAAGACAACTATGTGAGGATGCTATCCATAGACATCAGCTCTGCCTTTAATACAGTGGTACCAATGCAACTGATAGAAAAACTGGCATGTTTAGGAATCAGTAAACATCTCTGTAACTGAATCCTGGACTTCCTGATTGAGAGATCACAGAGGCTGTGTTCAGTTAAGATGTGTTCTCAGCCCACTGTTAGTCACCATCCTGACCCATGACTGCTGTGCTAGGCACAAATCCAACCATATTATCAAGTTTGTTGATGATGCCACAGTCATGCGGCTCATCACAAAGGAGGATGAAAGGGCGTACAAGATGAGGTGCCATCTCTGATCAGTTGGTGTGAGGGAACAACCTTGACCTGAATGTAAGTAAGACCAAAGAGATTATCATTGACTTCAGGAAAAGGAGAACAAACCACCCCGTGATCAGGATCAATGGTGAGAGTGTTAAGAGGGTTAAGAGTATGAAAATCCTAGGTGTACACTTATCAGAGGATCAGTCATGGTCAGGAAACACCAGCCAACTGGTAAAGAACATGCACCGAAGCCTCCACTTTTTAAGAAGGCTGGAAAAAGCTAAGCTTCCTCCTCATATTCTCTCCACCTTCTACAGAGGTGCCGTAAAGTGCATCCTCACCTGTAACTTCACAGTGTAGAGAGCATCCTCACCTGCAACTTCACAGTGAGAAGGTAACAGGTTCCAGTCTTCCAGTGATATATCTTTATTCTGCAAGAAACATCCAAAAGGCCACCAAAATAATGCAGGACAACATGCATCGTGTGCATGGACTGGTTTAAGCATCTGGCACCAGGCAGGAGATAACTGCAGCATCCGCTGTGGGACTACAAGATTCAGTAACAGTTTCTATCATACAGTGTTTAGACTTCTGAACCCGGGTACTAGTATCAGGTGTCTAGACACATAATAAGTCAAGTTTTATTTATTTGTACATATATTCCAAGTAAGTGCAATATTTATTTATTTATTATATTCATAGTCAGTGTTATCTAACTCACTCAAGTGCAATAGTAGACAAATAACTTTGATTAGGGTAGTTCATTTAACTCAGGGGAGAGTATTGTTTTTGTATATGAGTGTTGGTAAATGTCTCTGCTCTTTTTTGCATGTATTGAGCATAATATTGTATTTGTTAGTTATGTTTATTCCTCTACTTGTATGTGTTGTTTCACTTTCTTTGTACGCTCAAGAATTGAGCTGATGCACAAAATTTCATTTAGGCTACACGTGTGTCATTCTAAATGACAATAAAGTTTACTTTGACTTTGACTAGTGAACCTGCATGAACCTTACATTGCATACAAATGTAGGCACGGGCTATGTAACTTCTCCTGTGTTGTGAGGAGTTAAGTGTCATTAGCTAGTACAGAGGGTCCTGGGTTTGAATAGAAGTAATGCAGGCTTGTTATGTAATGAGTCCTTGTAATAGCTACTAATGCAATGAATCCTACACTTGTATATCTACATTCATGTATTGCGAACACCTGCAATTGTAGGGGTGTCATAGCTAAGGTGCGGGGTTGTGATACTGCTGAATCTTGTCCTTTTTTAATGGTACCCCACTTCACACAATTAATGTTAGCAGTTGTGCTAGTATTTCATATGTAATATGTCTTATTGTGATGGTTGAGGCAGTTTTCATCATATCTGTATTATCCCAAATATTGTGTATTACTAACAGCACACAAACATGTTGCCTGTGTTTGTGAGATGGGAAGCAGCATGCACCATTTTCAAATGATGCAGGTCTCAATGTTCCGTATTTCTAGTAACTGTCATAGCTGTAATTGGCAGGAGATCCCTTTGTACATTGGTGTTCATCTGCATTAAAGATCTTTGGCATTCAGGGTGAAGGACTAAGATTTAATTCTCAAAAGTGGGGTGTGCAGGAGTCCAAAGTATTTGTTGGACTCCTAGTGAATGATTATGGTCCCCAGCTGTTGCAGGAGCACTATCATCGATTGGATTACAAATTGGATGTATGGAATAGTTTGGCCCTGGATCTGTCCATTGTTACCGGTATCCTCTGCACTGGTGAACAGTGTAGAAATCACTACCGGGACCTCGATTTTGGATTGATGAATGTAGGGGTGATGGCACTCCAGAGATGAGTGAGTATCACACACAGGCACTGCTTGAATCATAAATCAGCTGCATCTGTTTCTGATTGCTGACCTTAATGTGTTTATAATGCGGAGAGAACACTAAATGTGTGAGCCTATGAGGGATGACTGAGAAGGATTAGAGATGCAAGTGGTATGTATGCTTCAAAAGGTACTGGCATTTTACCATTAGGAATAACTCCAGCTTAATGTGTTAAACACTTGTATCATAACTCCAGCTTAATGTGTCAAACACTTGTATCATAACTCCAGCTTAATGTGTTAAACACTTGTATCATTGTGAGCATGCACTTGTCCAGTGTAATGCAGTAGTTGGCATGTATTAGAATGTATAGGAAAGTAATCGGGTATTACAGGGTAGAAAGGAGTTGCCATTTGTTAAAATACACTTACAAACTACAAAAGATATGTTTCAGCTGACATACATATTGCAATCAGCTGACATACATATTGCAGTGTAAATTATTATATATACACCAGGAACAGCAAGAGCATGCTGCAAATTGTTAGCATTATAACAGAGCCTGTACTTATAACACTATAAAAGGAAAAAGTGCTGCCATTCTTGCGTATTCCTATTAGAAAGTATAGTACAATTGTATTGGTCCCTGCTTGTGTTTTTGGATAACACACTCCACACATGTAAGGACAGCACATTGAAATAATGTTTTAGGCTGTCTACAGTAACATTGAGTAGTGTTACTTATTCATAATGATAGCAGTATAGGTGCAGACCTTCCTAGCAGTGCACCAGATGGCCTCCTGTCAAATGTTAACATTGTACATTCAACATGCATATGTTGAAGATGCTATCTGATCCATAGTGGTGTATCTGTCTTAGCCAAAGGATAGTATTCAATGTAATAAATACATTACCCAATTCATAGCATTTGGTCTTGTTATATGTGAAATGTAACATGATATTGTACATTATTTGTAGAAAGCTTGTATATTACCCGTGCGGTTACTAATATTCCCTTTTGTTTTCTCTCACCCCACCACTCCTCTTTTTATCAGTTTGTTTTATTACATCTGCATTATATTATGTGTGTTATATTTATCATTTTACCTTTGTACATTGTTCTATGTTATTTGTATTTAATTATTTGATTTCTATATTGTTACATATTACTACAGCACAGCAAGGTAGGACAGTTCCCCCTGGAACACCTACTTACCCTCCACTGGCTACAGCACCAAGGATCAGTACTTCTGGGCAGCACCCCCCTGCAGCCTCTGCTCTACCTGCACCCTTAGATAGTTCTGTGCCAGCTGATAGGCCTATGGTTCTCTCTGAGGGCAGAGGCAGGGGTGGTGATCTTGTCATCTGAGCTGAACTGATTGGTTTGGTGTGTAGCATTGTGTGCCACACATTTGGTGCATGATTACAATGAGTGGAGAGACTGCTCTCCATGGCCATAATGAATAACACAAGGAGACACAGATGTCAGACACTAGCCATTGGCACAGTCAGCTGACAGTGATGACAGGCAATTGAGTGAGGACTTGATTCTCACTGTCACCAAATACGACATCCATAGACCCACAAATCCCCTACCCCCACCCCAACCAAAGTGTTCACCCCCCTCTTGTGTCCTTCACTGACCCTGACATTGTCTTCTATGTCTTATCTGTCTGCAAATTCTTCCTCACCTTCCCAGCTTGCCTTCCCCAGAATTGCCTATGCCCCCCCAACATTCTACTCTCTCCTTTAAAAAACAAAGAGTACCTGTCCCCAAAAAAAGTATTGTCTCATACGTAGCTCTTCATTTTGCATATGTTTCTACTTGACACACCTAATGAGGTCCAATTGGCTTCACAATGCCACTGTGTTGGTGTCAACCCTGTCTCTGGGGATAAAAGTACAAATACATCTTAAGATGTGTATATGTGCCCAATTGTTACTGTTGAAGAAATGGACAGCTATGGTTCTTCCCTACACTCGGCGTCCTGCACATTCCTACCTTCCTGTCACTTTGTTTTTCCCCTGCTTGCTCCAAGTTTCACCATTTTCCTATCTTCCCTATTTCTTTTCTTTACAGGTTTATTGTGCGGTGATGTGCAATATGCAGCATCGACAAGCAATTGAAAGGCACAGGTGTGCTTATTTATCTTGTTTCCATTTCCTGTTAATATTGTGCACAAATGCACACTGGAAAATGTATGTTCCTGTTAAACAGTATGCCAAACTGTAAACACATATCCAAATGACAAAATCAAATGATTACATGATGCCAAATTTGAACCTGGTACCATTGGGACCGTAAATGTAGAGTGGGGGTTGATCTGTTGAGCAAAACCAGGACCACGCACTACATGACAATTTATGAAACTACAGATGTTTATATAGGTGTGACAACACTCCAGTTAACACTTTTTGTTGATTATGCTTTACACTCAATGATAATCAACTTACTGTGTGGTCCTGTATGTTAAATGAGTTATAATGTCTTTTGTATTGCAGCATATTGTGCTGGCTGCCATATTTTGTGTTACCAATTGTTCACATTCGTGTGAGGTACACAGCAGCTCTCAGACACTGCATAAAATACAATAAATGGGGAAAATGCGACAGAAGATGCAGGGTGATGGTTGAAATAGTTACATTGCAGCAGGCCAGAAAGCATTACATGTGAAACAGCATGTGTTTCCCACCAGCAACAATAATATCATAGTGAGATGCATCTGAAATGCTGTGTCCCGCCTAGCTTCGTGCAGACACTTTAAGACAAATACTTTGGTTTGCCCACTAGTAACCAATGCACATACACCATTTACACATCTGTGATAAGATAAAAAAATATAGTTCCAGCTTGGGTTTTCTTGTGTGACAATAATAGCATTAAAATATACATCGCACGAAGGGGAGCAACTGGTATCACAAAATATGGCAGCCAGTACAATATGCTGTAATACAAAAAACATTATAACACATCCAGAACTAGAACTCAGGGCCATATGTACTCTAGTCTAATATCCTACACATGTCATTGCAGCTGTGAATAAAGAAAAATGCATACTAATGCATTTTTACACTGGTAAGAGATGGTATGTGATATACAGTGTCACGCAAAAGCACTTAAAAGGGGAAAATATGGAAACTGATATAAATTCAGTTGAATACAGCTGCTCATTAACTGACTCTATGGCATAATGGCTTAATGTATGACTTTGAAGGTGCAATGGTATCGGCTTCGAAATAGGGTAGTGGTATAACTTTGAAGTGTATGTACTATAGTTTTACATATATTCACCTCACCTACTATTGCTTAATATTGCTGAGCAATGGTGTGCTTCCCACACCATCGTGCAACAATGTTTCTTTAAAGAAAAGAAAAGAAAAAGGGGATGATAGAACAGTGGTGAAATGGAGAGCAAGCAGGGAGAAAAACAAAGTGACAAGAAGGTAGGGATGTACAGGAATGTATAGGGAGGAACCATAGCTATCCATGTCTTCAACAGTAAACACTGGGAACATGTACCCATTTTAAGATGTATTTGGACTGTCACTTCCAGTGAGAGAGGTGACAACAACATAATTGTGTTGTGAAGTCAATTGGACCAAATACGGTGTGTCAATTAGACACATCGACAACATGGAGACCTATGTATGGGACAATATTTTTTTTAGGGACAGGTGCCTTTTGAGCTGTTCAAGCTAAGCTAAAACACCAAGCAGAAGTAGTAAGGAATATTTGTAAATTAAATTCCAAACAATAGTAATACATAGTAAAACGTCTTATTGTAATCAAAATTTCTTCACTTTTGTGAATAAAAACAGCTTCACATTCTTCATACCGAAACAACAAATCTACTTGCTATGATTAAAAATAGCTTCACTTCTTAGTAACAGCAAATCTTCATTTGGTAAAGTTTATGTAAATCAACAGATTTGCACTGTGCTTATGTAAAGAAATAAGAAGTTATGTACCTACCATAACGTTCCATGTTAGTTGTCTTCTTCTCGCCTTCTTTCTTGCTGGATGGGTTCGGAGCCGATCCTCGGCTCCGACTCGGCCTATACTATAGCTTGAGAGCTATTTTTACCGGCTCAAGGCAGCCCTATATCCCACAATACCATGCGCTAACTCCCCAGATCTCATTGACAGCTAACACATAGTATAGTTTTATTGTTACCAAAAAAAAAAAATAAGCCATTATATGAAAATATGGTCTTCCTGCTGGTAATACTCATGATAGGGGTAACCCTGAATAACTATGTATCATGAAAGAGAAGGACTCAGAGACCTTCAAGTCTGTCCATGCTAGGGGGCAGGAGGGAGGGACACAAGAAAGAAGGCGAGAAGAAGACAACTAACATGGAATGTTATGGTAGGTACATAACTTCTTAATGTTAAGTTGTCATTCTCGCCTTCATTCTTGCTGGATGGGACAGCGTCCCTAGCACCTTGGTCCTGGGTGGCTCAACGGAACAGACTCCTGAGTATGGTGGAACCAAAGTCAGCTCTATTTCTGGAAGCTATATCAAGTTTGTAATGGGTAATAAAAGTATGTTAAGAAGCCCATGTAGCTGCTGCACAAATGGCATCTAATGATAACCTTGCTTGAAAGGCTGTTGAGGTTGATAGTGCCCTGGTTGAATGAGCCTTAGGTCTTGAAGGAAGTTGTTTGTGTCTCAACTCATAGACAAAGGTAATGATGGATGCTAACCATCTGGAAAGAGTTACCTTTGATACTGGAAGTCCTTTCTTTCCTTCAGCATAAGAGAGGAAGAGCTGTTCTGATTTTCTGAATTGTTTTGTCCTGTCTAGATAATACTGCAGTTGACGATGAACATCCAAGGAATGTAGTTTCTGTTCAGCTCTGTTTGAATAATTGGGGAAGAAAACAGGCAAGTCAATAGTGTGATTTAGATTTGATTCAGAAGAAACTTTTGGTAGAAAGGAAGGATTCGTTCTGAGAGCTACCCAAATAAGGGGGATGGACAGACAAGGCCTGAAGTTCCGACACCCTTCTGGCAGATGTTATAGCCACCAAAAACAGAGTTTTCCAAGAGAGAAGCTTGAGGGAACAAGAAGCTGCAGGCTCAAAGGGAGGGAGAATTAATGAAGTTAACACTAAATTTAGATCCCATTGTGGAGGAGGATCCTTAATGGGAGGTCTGAGCAAGAAGATGCCCTTGAGGAAAGCTTTACAGAGTTTATGGGACATAATATTGGTTTCCGAGAGCCCTACCTGAAAATTGGCAATGGCCGCTAGTTGTACTCTGATAGTGGCCGACGATGACCCTGAATAAAAAAGCTCCATCAGAAAATCTAGAACTTTATGAATTGGTGCATTAAAAGGATCTAAGGACCTAGCTTCTGCCCAGAACGAAAAACGCTTCCATTTACTCGCATAAGTCTTCCTAGTATTGGACTTATGGGAGGCAAGGATGATATCACGGACAGGAAGAGAAATAAAGGGAAGCCTGGCTATAGTTGGAAGTGGAGCAACCAAGCTGTGAGGTTGAGGGACAGAAGAGACTGGTGCAGCTTGCCCGTCAGATGGATCAAAAGGTCTGGAAATGGTTCCAGATGCCCGGGCTGTTCCAGTAGATAACGGTGCAGGAACGGAAACAATACTTGTCGAGGCCAGTATGGACAATGAGGATCATTCTGGATCTCAATGCGGTTGCTTTCTGAATTTACTGCAGAATCAACAGAAAAGGGGGAAAAGCGTATAGAAGACCCCGAGGCCAATCGTGGACAAGAGCGTCTCTGGGGGGATGGCCTGGTAGAGGGAAGAGTGTGAAGAAGTCGAGGCACTTGCTGTTTTGAGGTGTTGCGAAAAGGTCGCAGCAAGGCTGGCCCCACTTCTGGAAAATTCTCTCTACTACGGCTTGATTTAGAGACCACTCGTGAGGCATGAGAATTGTTCTGCTCAGTCTGTCCGCTATGACGTTGGACCTCCTGGGGATGTGCATTGCTATCAGAAACCGTTGAGAGGAGATCGTCCACTGCCAAAGTCTGAGTGCTTCTCAACATAGGGGGTAGGACTTTGTTCCGCCCTGCTTGTTTATGTACCACACTACAGACATATTGTCCATTTGAACTGCTATAGTCCCCATGGGAAGAGAGTCCTGAAGGGCTTGCAATGATAAAAGCACTGCTCTCATCTCCAGGACATTTATGTGCAGGTGGCATTCTAATTGTTGCCATGTGCCCTGGACAGTCCTGCCATGATAGTGCCCCCCCCCACCCGATCAGGGAGGCATCCGTTGTCACAGTGGCAACTGGAGGGGGAAGAACAAAGGGTCTGCCCTGAAGAAGTTGAGGGGAGACCATCCACCAGGAGAGGTGTTTTTTGCAAGTTGGGGTTATCAAAATGTTGTGAGTCATTGGGAGCCATTGAAAGGACCACTGAGAAAAAAGCATCCACTGGAGAATTCTCATTTGGAAGCGGGCTAAGGGGAGAAGGAGAATCGCCGCTGCCATGAGGCCTAATGTTTTCAGTACTAACTTGACTTGAATTCTGTTGGACTGAAACAGTAACTGAACATTCCACCGTATGTCTGTCACTCTCTGAGGTGGTAATGTTGCAGACATTTCTGTGGTGTTTAACACGGCGCCTATGAAGTTTATACATTGACAAGGCGACAAGGAGGATTTTGCGAAATATATGGAAATACCTAGTTTGTTGCAAATGCGAATGGTGTAATAAGTATGGAAACACCTGGAATCCTTTTTGTCTCAGGTGAGCCATGACCACTGCCAAACATTTGGTGAACACCCGGGGGGCTGTGGTGAGACCAAAGGGCAGGGCTCTGAATTGGTAATGACTGGCTCCCAGCCAGAAGCGGAGAAACCTCCTGGAGCGCCTGTGTATCTTTACATGATAGTACGCGTCCTGAAGGTCTAACGAGCACATCCAGTTGTCTCTGCCCAAGAAGGGCAGAATGGACTGCAGCGTTACCATCCGAAATTTTGTCTTCTGCACAGACTTGTTCAGTCTGCTGAGGTCCAAAATGGGTCTCCAGTCTCCTGTCTTTTTTGGTACCAAAAAGAACCTGGAGTAGATTCCGGATCCTAGCTGGTCTGCTGGGACTGCCTGGATGACTCTTTTTTCTAACAGCTTTTTTATCTCTAGCTGTGCCTGACCCCTTTGTCTGGGTGGTACATCTGGGAGGGGTCTTGGCGGTTGGATCAGAGGGGAAAAGAAGGGGATTTTGTAACCCTCGGATATGATCGACTGTACCCATTTGTCTTGAGAGAGGGATTGCCAGGCTTCCGGGTACAGAGATAATCTTCCCCTGACTGCCTCTGAAGGTGGACAGTCGGGCAGCTTCTCAGGGATGCTGAAAGGGTTGGTCAGGGAAGGATTCCCTGGAACCCTGGTTCTGTGGACCCCCTCTGCCCCTGGGGTGGCATCTATTATTGTTACCCACTCTGCCTCTGGGGGGAAGTTCACCATGTGCGACAGGCATGACTCCCTGTGGTTTGCGGAACCACAATTTTACACCCTTCTGACCTTTAGGGTATGGTCTAGATGGTGTGGAAAAGTGGACTTCCATGGCAGAGAGAGTCTTACCATCTTCCTCGCACCTGGTGAGGGTATTCTTCACCTGAGGTCCAAACAACTCTGAACCATCAAAGGGGGTGTTGGTGAAGGATGCCTTGAAGGGATCAGCAAAATTACAGAGTCGCATCCAGGCGTGACGTCTCAATGCAACACCTGTGCCTGCAGCCCTACTCGCTCCATCGGCTGCATAAGAGATAAGCCGTATGGAGGAGTTGGCAATGGAATTCAGGATAGCCAGCTGGGAGTTAATCTTGTCCTGATACCTCGCAGCAGAAGGATCCTGTATGGTTTCACCCAGTTCTTTGAGAAAATCTCTCTGAAGGCGGGTGAAATGACATAAATAGTTCAGCGACCGCATGGTAAAGGTCACTGAAGCAAATGTCCGCTTACTGTACCTGTCCATAGTCCTGGACTCTTTATTAGGAGGATGAACAGGTACAGAAGGATCAGCTAATTCCTTCTTAGTGGCGGCTGCTACCACCATAGCATCTACCGAGACACCTTTGGTCAGAAATGGTTTGTCTACTGGAGCAGAAATAAATTTAGAAGGCCTCCTAGGGGTAGGTTCCACCGAGTCAGGAGCTGCCCATGCCTTTATGGCCACTATGTCCATCAGTGGGTCGAAAGGAGGGGACACCCAGGAGGTGGAAGGGTGAGATCCAAAAGCATCAAGGTAAACCGACTCGTCCTCAGAAGGTTTGAGGGTGGACCAATTTCCCCTCTGTCTCAGCATTTCTAGGATGTCTGAAAATGAGACATCCTCAGAGGGGGATCTTGGGGAACCCTCTGACATCCAAGTCGGTGTCAGAAGTGATAGACTCAGGGGAGTCTACGTGCTTCCTCTTGCACTTTCTTTTCCTAGGGGGTTCCCCTGAAGCATCAGGGGAGGCCTTGGACGAAGAAGAGACACCCAAAGTGGGTACCTGCAGCTTTGGATCTCTGGTATCGGTTGCAAGAGGATGGCCAGAGACTGTAACAGGCACTGTAGAGGGAGGAGCTGAAGGAACTAACCTTGGAGCAGACACCAGATCTAGCACGCTCCTCATCACCTCAAAGGCTCCCCTATGATGCACAGAAGAAAGTCCTGGTTCCGAGGATACCAGCACTGCTCCCGGCACTGACAGAGAATGCTCCGAGGCTGATGTCGGGGCTGAACTAACCAGCGCCGATGCTCCAAGAGGGAGAATGGGGTCGGACAAGGGTCCGATGCCACTCGCCCCCTCGGAACCAATGAGGGAGTCTCGGCGCCCGGATCCCTCCATGGACGGTGCCAATGAAGAGATTGGAGATGACGACGCTGGGGCCAAAGGTGGCAGTATCGGCTCCGACGTGGGCAAGGTCCCGGTTCCAACAAACTCCGGCTCCGAACTCAGTTGAAGAGTTGGAGGAGGAATTAAAATTGGTACCGAAGGAGCCACAGTCTGGTGAGATGGGCTTTGGAGCATTTGGGCCAGTGCTTGAGACTTGAGGAGTCTGCTAACCACCCTCTCAAGGTCATGGTCAGAAAGCCTGGAAGACCTGGAGGAATGAGTCCTATGGCTCCGCTCCGATAATAAGGGTGATCCTGGAGCCAAATGGACAGATTCTATGGAGGGTGACCTAGAGCGCTTGCACGCTGTTGTCGGCTCTGATAAGGGTTTCGGAACGGAAGGAGTCTTGCTCGCATCGGCTCCGACTCGAGCCGATGTCAAAGCAGAATCGGTTGTGCCAGCCGTCGACTCAGAAGCTGGAGCCGAGGGTTTGGCGGGCTTGGAAGGCTTCCCTGAGCCGGACTTAGCTGGGGAATCTTCAGGCTTTAATAAGCCCCTCAAGATCAATTTATTGCGGCGCTCCTGCAGGACTCTTGGGCTAAAACCGTGGCAAATGGAACAAGAGTCCTGCAGGTGCAAGGGTCCTAAACAATAAACACAAGAAGTGTGACCGTCTGTCAGAGACATTTTCTGACAGCACGAGTCACACTTCTTGAACCCTGAAACATTTGTGTCCTTAGACATAATGATAGGACACTAACAACCAGTAGTCAGCACTCACACTCTCACTCAACCCTTTAAAGAAAGAGGCTGACTAACAAACACAACCACACACACTAAAGAATCTATAGAAAAACTAAGGCCCTGAAAAGTTTGACTAAGAAAAGGGGTGGGAAAAGGCTTACTAACAACTTTTTCTAAGGGGTTTAGTGTGAAACTACAGTAGAAAGGTAAGGATAGAAAAAAAAATAGGTGAAAAACTAAGAATTTCCACAAAAGAGTTCTTTACTGACCTGAGCCGGTAAAAATGCAACCTCGCAGTGAAGTGGCAAACGAGATCTGGGGAGTTAGCTCATGGTATTGTGGGATATAGGGCTGCCTCGAGCCGGTAAAAATAGCTCTCGAGCTATAGTATAGGCCGAGTCGGAGCCAAACCCATCCAGCAAGAACGAAGGCGAGAATGACAACTTAACATCTATAAATACATCTTGTGTTTATACATATTACAAAACCAAAGAAAAAATCAACATTCCATTTAATTCTATAGAAACGTAAACATATAATTCTGATTGGTTAAAACTTAAATATCTCTTAGAGTATATATTAGAATATAGGTGGTTTTAATATTCCAATGGTTATCTTGCAAAATCAACATTCCATTTAATTCTATAGAAACGTAAACATATAATTCTGATTGGTTAAAACTTAAATATCTCATATATTAAAATATTGGTGGTTTTAATATTCCAATGGTTATCTTGCTTCTAGCTTCTGTGTGATTAAATGGAGTGTTTACAGCCAGGAAAGTCAGTAGTAAAACTTGAATCAGAGAAATTTGAAAAACTGGTATGCTATAAGACTTATAAATGCACCTATGAGGATATAATAATTGTGGTCAGTGTGTTTGGTGTTTTTTATAGACACATAAATGAGTACCATTAGGTGTTAACCATCTAATCGACTATGTAGGTTAACTTGTCTAAAACACATACTACACCAACCATTGTCTGTGTGACTGGATAGAGAAGCTGTATGCCGGAAATCAGGAAGTAAAATCTGACTGGGTGAAAAACTGAAATGCTTGTCTGCTATGGTTCTTATAACAAACAACAGTGAGGGCTTTGTAATTTGGGTTATGTGTGATTGGTATTTTTATATAGAAATTAAATGTTCTTGTTGGTGTACAGCAGATTATCAGTTATATAATTACCTCCTTTGTAGAGGGGAATGATGTGTGACGTTTTCCAGAGCTTGGGGACATATGATTCTTGTATAGCTCTATAGTTGCTATTTTTAGAAACCAACTTTGTAAATTATCTGCAGAGGTAGATCATACTTTTAGTTTGTTTAGCAGATGTTTAATAATGGTTGTAGGCACTGTCTAAGAGTTGAATGTATAAGTAGCTTGGGATTGTTTATTTGAAGTAAGTTGATAGAATAAAAAGACTTGTGTTACCATGCATTTTCTGAAGGATACAAAGGCTGGAACTCAAATCTAGTAGTGGGGATGGGTGGGTGGAAAATGGTAGTAGGGTAGGGAAGTGAAGTAAAGTCCGAGCATAGAGAAAGTGGAACAGAGCAGGTCTCTATCATTCATCTGTACAGATTTTCACAGAATGTCTAGATTTTTGTCTCATGGTTTTGGTCTTTTCCTTTTTTTGGTCTGTTCCTCATAAAACTTGTGGATTTCTAGATTTTTTGTAGCAAATCAAAGAGAATTGAATGGGCTACATTGAATGTGTAAAAATTGGAGATGGTCAGCACTGTAAGTTAGGATAACAAGGAACCATCCAGTCTAAACACACTTGATCATTGTCATCTCTTATTTTGTGTTCTGTAATTGTTGTCCAGGATTTTTACAAGAAAAGACTTCAGTACATGCAGTTTGGCTAAAGAAACTGACTGCAGTGCCCAGGTATGCACAATGAAATCTTTATGTTATTAAAGTGAAAATGTGGTTACTTTCCTCTGACAGGTCCTAGTGATGTTTTGTCATGTTAGGGAATCTTAATCTCAAAGCACATATTACATTAATGGAACACAATTGTACAGAATCAGTTGTTATGACAAAATGTAGCTGAGGAATTTCTAAACAATGGCAGAATATTGCCATGAAAGTACTCATGCTAGGAATGTTTTGTTCTAACTCATGTTTTCTCTGAACATTGTATTCTAATTGCAGCAAACAGAAGTACTCCAAGGGACCAAGTTTTTCTACCATCTCTGCCAGTGGACTGAATGCTGCCCTCGCTCATTACAGGTAAATCAAAAGCGCATGTAAATACATCTGTTCTCCATTTTGTGTTCTTCTGTCAGACATTAGAAGTAACAAAAGAAGATTGTTGTCTGCATGCTGCTTAATCATGACTTTCCTACGAATTACAGTCGTTAACTAGCAATTATTCAATAGAAGGTCATTGGTATTCCAAAATGTGCATGCTGATTGGATAGTCAATCAGTGTGTCTGTTGCAAATTGAGCATATCCCAACAGAAAGAAGTCCAGGCACTCAGGACCGGCTGGCTTTCTATTGGAATATGCCCCTTATTGCAATTCGAAGGATATTTAAAGAGAGACAGTGGTAAATATTAGAAAAAATAAGGAAGCTCTGCAAAAATGTGAATAGTTGAGAAGCATGGTTACCGACAATATGATTGATCATACTGCTGGCAACCCAGAAGTGTACTAAGGGGGGGTGGATGGTGCGGTCCACCCTGAGTACAAACAGTAAAGGGGTTCAGCCATGCTTTTAAAGATTTTTCGTATTTAAAATGTGAAAAGCTTTAACTAAAATTAGAGACAGATCCTTTAAGAGCATTCTTTTTTAAGAACACACAGTCTGTGTGTCCCTGCATGCATTGAACCATGCAGCTGTTGCATACTCATTTTCGGTGTTCAGACATCCCACCATTTCATCTTTTCACCATTCCGTGTGGAATTTAAATACAAGTGTGTGTGTGTGTGTGTGTGTGTGTGTGTGTGTGTGTGTGTGTGTGTGTGTGTGTGTGTGTGTGTGTGTGTGTGTGTGTATACATTTGTTTAAATATTTTGAAACTGGACATTTATGTTTTTTTTTCCATTGTACTCTTCTGCCCTATTTTTGTTTTGGTGGGCTGGGGTTAGCTGGGCTGTGGGTTAAAATAACTTGCCCTTTAATTTGCTCAGCTTAAATTATGTTCTAAAGGTTGGCAAGTGGATATTTGTATTAATAAATTGGAATATTTTTATTCTTTTTTGAGGGGAGGGTTGGCCAACTGTGCTGTGGATGAATGAATGTAATTTGCCCTTTTCATTTGGTCAGTTTAAATTCCACTCTTAATGTGCATTTCTGTGAATACATTTGAATAGCTATGCTCCTTCTGGAAGGGTTGGCAGTAACTATGTCCTTTTCAGTTATTCTAAAGGCTGGTTAGTGTGCATTTGTGTGAAATAATTTTAATTTTTTGGTTGGGGGTGGCTAACTGTGCTATGGGAACTTATGTTCTTCATTTGCTCAGCTTAAAGTTTGGTATTAAGGGCTGGCTAGTGCACACTAATGCAAAATAAATTGAAATACTTATGCTTTTTTTTCTTGGGAGGGGTGGCTAGCTGTGTTATTGATAGAATAACTTGTGGTCAATTTAAATGTGAGCATTAGTGGCTATTGTGCATTTGTATGAAATAAAGTAGAATATTGTATGAAACACATATACTGCGGTGGTGGTGCTGCGGTAGCGTTGTCGCCTCACAGTTAGACGTTGCCCGTTCGATTCTCGGTTAGAGCATCTTCTGTGTGGTGACATATGTGAATGGGCGTTCCTTCGTTGAAGGTTGTGCATTAGGCCCGGCAAGCCAGTATGTAAAAATCTACTGCCAATCATTAGCCGATTGGAGTTCCGTTGTGGCAACCCCTAACCGGGAAAAGCCGAAAGACACAAGAACACAACATTGTATGAAACACATAACTGTCCCCAATTTTACAGAATGTTCTTGTATTTCCTTAATATGTTTGGTCTGCAAGTTACTCTCATTTTGTTTGCTTAGTTTATAGTCTTCCTTTACATGACTAGTGTGCATTTGCATAAAGTATGCTGCAATCTTTTCTCTGTCTCTCTGGGTGCTTTATTTGTAAAACCAAACTGAAACTGTTCCAGATTTTGCAGAATATCCCTAAGTTTGTCATCTTAATATGTTCCAAATACAATTTGGGGTAAGTTGTTCACATAAGTTACCAAATCCCGAACTACTGGGCCTTAGGGGTGTATTGTCAATGCTGTACTCAACTTTTGAAAAGGCGACGATAATGCATTGTGGGACAAGACCTTCTGTAGGACGGTTGAGTCTTTTGGAGATTCGATCCCTGTTCCTAACTTGCTCCTTGCTGGCCATTATTTTGTGTCATTTCATGGTTATTACTAAAAGCAATTGAGATTGAGTAGGTGATGTTTATTTATTTATTTATTTTATTTTACATTTGTTGACCGGGATGGTCCGACTGGATACATGTCCATTTTCAGCGGAGGCCCGGGGAGAAAAGCTCCACAGAGGAAAAAGTTACACTTTCAATTACATGCAGATAAATACGCTACCTAATACAAATAAGTAAAATTAGAGATACACATAATCAAAATTAGAGATACACAAAAATACTTCCCAATTGTTTTAGATACACTTGGCTACCATGTGAATAGATAACAGATTCAAAATACAGTGTAGTTGATATTCTAGGTTACTATTACCCATCCCTTGTAGAGTCTAGTCAGGCAATGGGGAGCTTGACTTCATAAGTACCAGTGGAGGTGGAATTTAGTGGGTGTGAGTTTACAAATTCTTTAGACTAAGAAGAAGAAAAAAACACCTAGTAAAACAAGTGGAGAATGCTACTAGTTGAGTGTCAGAGAGAACTAGTCTGGGTTATTACAAGAGCACAGCCAATGTTTTTTAAAAAATTGTTTAAGATTATTTTTGAATAGACATTGGGATTTAGTAAGTCTTAAATTATTGGGGAGGGAATTCCAGACTTTTCCTATAGAGTTGGCAAAAAGGGCTTCAACAGCAGAGTTGTTGGATTTGATGGTTTGGACCAGGACTCTATGTGAGGAGCGAAGACAGCTTAGATTAGAGTATGGAATCAGAAGATTATGCAAGGAGGGGGTTTTATCCGGTTGCTTAATAATTTTAAACGCTTCAGTGAGTTGGTTTAGTTTGAGAAGATTGGGTAGTTCTAGCCAGTCAAGTTTCCTTAGGTTAATGCAGTGATGAGTTCTGTAAGGACCTCCTACTACAAATCTGGCGATGTGATTGTAGGCAGCAGAGAGTTTATTGATCTCACTATTGTTAAGGAATGAAAGCACAGGAGAGGCATACAATAAAGTGGAAAGTAAATGCGTGCGAGAGATAGTTAGTTTGGCAGTAGGGGTTAGAAAGTTTTTAATTCTATACAAGGATCCAAGTTTCTTATTTACAGTCTTTATGGTTTGACTGATATGCATATCAAATCTAAGCCTACTATCAATAGTGACTCCTAATAGTTTAGTGTTGGTAACAGGCTCAATCATGGTACCATTAATAGATTGAACAAGGAAGGGACTATTGTTGGATTGTGGTGTAAGTTGGACTGATGGACTAACTGAGGTGGGAAAAAATACTAGTAACTTGGTTTTTTTTGGATTTAGAATGAGTTTCCATTCCGAGAGCCACTTTTCAACTGTAGTAAAACAGTTTTGGGTTGTTACTTGTAGGTCAGGGAGGGAGATATCCGAGCAAATCAATGTAGAGTCATCTGCATATTGGATGCAGGTGGCCTTAGGGATGACTGAGTAAAGATCATTTATGAATACAGAGAAGAGAAGAGGACCAAGTATGGAGCCTTGGGGAACCCCTATGGTATTCGGCAACAGTTGAGAGAGCTTATTTTCCCATCGTACTGCCTGTTGTCTTCCAGAGAGGTAAGCTTTGAACCAGTTAAGGGCCGGATAATCAAGGTATAAGGTTTCAAGAGTGTGGAGCAGTAGTTGGTGATTGACCATGTCAAAGGCTTTTGACAAGTCAAGGAAGAGGGCTGAGGAAATTTTTTTGTTATTGCGGTTTTTATTGATTGAGTCGGTAAAAGAGAGGAGGGCGGTGGTCGTACTATGGTGGGGTCTGAAACCATGCTGAGATTTGGACAGTAGATTATTTAGGGTGAGATGGTTAAGGAGTTGTTTATGAACACATCTTTCCAAGATTTTGGCTATTGGCGACAATATTGCTATAGGTCTATAGTTTATCATGGGTCAGTAGAGGAGCCACCCTTATGAAGTGGGATGACATGGGCTACTTTCCAAATGGAGGGGATAGTGGCCTCAGTTATAGTTCAGTTAATTAGAATTGAGATGGGATATGCTATGACATCTGCTGCTATTTGTAGGTATTCAGCTGGGAGTCGGTCGGCCGACAGGGTGTTGGTTTAAGTTTCTTCAGTAGAGATCTAATATAGGAGGTGGAAGCTGGCTGGAGAGTAAAGAAGGGTAGAGATTCCTCATTAACCTTAGTTGGGGGGGAGGAAGGATGGGGAAGTTGATTAGCCAGGGTCTGAATGGTCTCAGTGAAAAAGGAGTTAAAAGTATTGGCGACCTCTTCTGGGTTTTTTCCAATAAGTGTTTCTGGGGTGGGAGTAGACGCTTTCCCTGAGTGGAGGAGGTTGTTTAAGCCTGCCCAAAACTTCTTTGGATTGTTCCGGTGCTTATCTTGGAGGTGACAGAAATAGTTCTTTTTATCTAGGGTGGAGTCTTTTTTTGTTGCATTTCTAAGTTGCTGGAATTTAATGCGATCTTGAGGTGCCTTAGTAGTTCGCCATTTGTCCCAGGCCTGGTCTCTAAGTTTAATTTTGGATTTGGTTTCACTAGTTAGCCATGGTGCTATCCGAGTCTTGGTATTGATGCGTCTGTTAGGTGCGTGGGAGTCAAGAATGTTGAGGAATGTGTCAGTAAAAAATGTCACACTCTCATCAAGGGGCAGGGTTTTTAGCTTGGACCAGTTACAGGATCTAAGTTCAGTTAGGAATAGTGCTGGAACAAATTTCTTCTTATTTCTGACAAGTCTATATAAAGGGGGGTTTATGCTGGTGAATTTGTTTTTTATTATGTAGGTGACGTGGTGGTCACTGAGATCATTCGGGAGGGTCCCAATAGTATATTTGTGTGTTTCTTTATTAGTAAGAATCCAATCAATTATACTTTCTTTTTGGAGAGCAGTTCCTATTCTTGTAGGGGAGACAATATTTTGGGAGAAGCCATGTAGATTAATGGACATGGGGTTGGTCTGTGCGGAGCATTGTGCCCAGTCAATATTAACATCCCCTAGTACAATGGTCTCCTGAGGGTAGTTTGAAGCTATCCAATTTAGTATTATCTCAAATGTTTCTAAATTATTCCCTGGCGGAATGTAAACTACAATAAGATTAATACTTTTTTGGTTATTTAAGCATATTTTTAGGGCAATTAACTCTGCTTTAGCTACCTTAGGTGGTTGGATAGGATTCAGGGTGATATTAAGGGTACTTTTATACATGACAGCTATGCCCCCACCCCTTTTTTTTCCCCGATCTATCCTGAGAATATTATACCCAGGTGGGAGGATCTCTTCATCCTTTGTGACTGGTTTGAGCCAAGTTTCTGTTAGACACATAATGTCGGGGAGATGAATGGCTAACAAGGCATGAAGATTATGAACCTTGTTGTTGAGGCTTCTAAGATTAAGATGGAAGATAAGGAGGGAGCTAGCTGATCTTTGGGCTAATATTGAAGAGACTGAGTCAGGATAAGTGGATGGGCCTGGGTTCGGATGTATATCACCATCTTTGGTGATACATTTCTTCAAATGGTATAGGAGTCTTTGGAGCTTATATAGTACCTTTAGTCCACGTTTAGATGTTGTTGCCTTTGTGTATGGTTGGGTAGGATGTAGGCTTTTTTTGCTTAGGGTATCTATGTAGTAAACAGAAGAGGTCTCTTTCGAGAGATGATGTAGGAGATTACAGGTTTGGTCCTTTGGGTAGTGGGATCCCTTGAGTTTTTGGTCTTCATACCTCGACAAGTAGTAAAGAGTGATTAAAAGAGGCAATAGAAATGGAATAACAAGATTCACTACTTTACCCATTTTGTAGTGTAGAATTAATCTAACAGGGTGCTTAGAACCTGGAAGTGGTAGTGCAATAGAGGCTGTTGGATGGAGTTGTGGGAGGAGATAGGTTAGATGATTGGGTGTGGGCGATTGGCTTAGAGCTAAGAGGGGTGTGGTTTTTAGTCAAATAAAAGTAGAGATAGTGGGGGCGGGTGGGATAAGGGGGCATGGAGGGGAGCGAAGCGAAGCCCGAGCGAAGCGAGGGCGAAGCGGAGCGGGGATACACCAACTAAGAGCTTTCAGGGCCTTAGAGAACCTATGCTGTAGGTGAGCGTTAAAGACCACTTTACCTAATTCTATAGCCTAATTTTAAGTAAAAGGCAAGGATTCAGTTTGGGTGGGATAGTACTATTTGCTCTGTTTAAGTAATGTTATGCTGCCTGCCCAGGAGCGTTTACCAGAGGTATAAATCCAAACAAAAAACCAGGGTATAGTTATTACCCTTTCTTCCTTGGGATGTTAATTAATAGGGCTGAGAACCGGAACCAGCATGTGCGTTTGCACCGCAAAGGGATTCCTCCTGTTTCAGTATCTAGCACTATGCGGCCACTCGCATCTATGTTAGAAAAAAATCTGTAGTGAGGTGTTCCAGGTGTGAGATATGCTAGTACGCTACTGCGGTAACCATTTCTCTCAACTACCCGCAGGTTTGCAGAGTGCGCTGATTTTCCTCCTGGTTTTGTGACATCCATTATAAAACTTTTGTCCACACGTTCTTAAAAAGTGAAAGGCAAGCAAAGACATTTTCATTCCCATCTACCCTACTGCACTGTACTGTGCAAGCATGAGGCCACACGTGTCTTATACACACACAGTACATCACTATGCAAAAAGCTGTTATCTAATGAAATTATTTAAGAAAGGTAAGCAATTCCTTTTTTTAAAATAATGTCATTGTATAATATCAATAATCCACTCTTGGGTGTGGGTATCCCAGGATTTATCCATGGTTGTTTTTTTGATCACTCAGGCTTTGACCTTGTGATCCGACCACACCAATCGGTAAATCCTGGGATATCCACAACCAGGAGTGGATTATTGCTTTTATAGGATGTTTATTTTGTAGTTTCCCCTAGCAACTTTTTGTCCCCCTGAGTAGCAGTTTAAATGTCTTGCACTATTCTTTAATCTTGTCACAAAGCCATGAGCAATGACAAAAAATGTTGCTTGACACAATGCCAACATTTGTTTTTAATTGTATTAAACTTTCAAGAGAAGGGAGAAGTGCTCTGCTCAATCATAACTACATGATAACTGCATTCAGAACAGTTTTCCAAGACTTGAAAAATAAGTTGCTGCATGAAAAAGGATTGCTTCCAATTGTTAGACCTGCCTTGATGGCACTTTCCTTAATTTTAACACCATTACATCGAAAACAGAGCAGCACAGTGGTGTAGCAGTTAGCACTGTCACCTCAGAACAAGAGATTTTCCAGTTTGATTCCAGGCTGAAGTGGTTTCTGTGCTGAGTCTGCATGTATGCCCTGTGTTCACGTGGGTTTCCTCCAGGTGCTCTGGTTTTCTCTCATGTTCCAAAGACATGCAGTAGGTATACTGGACACTTTAAATTGGTCCTAGGTATGAGTGTGTGCATGTGAATGTGTGTAGTGCACCCTATGAGTAGGGTTGGTTAGCAACCTGAGCCCATAAAACCCGTAACGGCTATAGAAACAATGAGCACCAAAACGTACTTTTTGCGTGATGTACCACATGGTGAGTAAACAGGAGAGAGCAGAGCAGGAAGACATAGAAAATACTGTCTCACCCTTGGTCCATAAATTTAGTACTACCACATGGCAATAATACATTCAAATTAAGAAGCAAGGGTCTATATCCATAAAATAGCATTATTTTAACTTGGCAGTATGTGAGAGGGCATTTTGTAAGGTGGCCCCAACCTGCTGGAATCATCTTGCCTATGTCAGAAATGCATAACATTCTGTGGAACGGATGTTCAAACAGAGGAATTATTGTCCTATTGAATATAAACATCAGTACTAAAGATTTTATTTATTTATTTGTTGACCGGGAATGTCTGACTGGGCTTGCACACTTTTTCAGCAGAACAGATATTTGATGACAAACCCTGCAATAGCATTTCTTTTCCGTACCAACCTCTTGCAACACTAAATCTACTGTCTAGGTTTTGAGCTAACTGCTGTCTAGATTTTGAGCTTTTATTATTGCTAGTCTGTGTATATCCACCAAACGTGTAATAAATTTGTGCTGTAATTACCATACACCAATTATTAGGGAAGGAGACCTGTACATCGACACCCCGATTCTCCAGCGGGATGTTAATCTACAGTTAATACCCACTGAAATACGACTCTGTTACTTCAAGGGAGAATATTAAGCTGCTGTGGAGCTCGGACTCAAAGAAAGCTAACAGCAGCCATTATTTTACACTCACTAAGCAGTGCTTTTGCTATTTAGTGAGTGTAAAAAAAAATGGAAAGGTGGTGTGTGTGCTTACATCTTTGTCTGTGTGTACACACGCATGTAAGAGATAGTGACATCGATTGAGCTATTATTTTACACTAGCTAAGCAGCGCTTTTGTTGTTTAGCAAGTGTAAAAGTAAAAGACCCATAAAAAAGAAAGAAAAGTGAGTGTGTGTGTGCATGTGTCTGTGTGTGTGTGTGTGTGTGTGTGTGTGTGTGTGTGTGGGTGTGTCTGTGTGTGTGGGTGTGTCTGTGTGTGTGTGTGTGTGTGTGTGTGTGTGTGTGTGTGCATATGTGTGCATATGTCTATGTGTGTGTGTGTGTGTGTGTGTGTGTGTGTGTGTGTGCATATGTGTGCATATGTCTGTGTGTGTGTGTGTGTGTGTGTGTGTGTGTGTGTGTGTGTGTGTGTGTGTGTGTGTGTGTGTGTGTGTGCGAATGAAAAGTGAGAGCGATCGAGTACTGGCAGCAGCAACAGATAAGAGGTCTGCATACCTCTCCATCTCTTAGCTCAAGAAATAAAGGGGAAACAAAGGCTCAAAATAGGAATAGATATTGCTGTTATAAAATTACAAAGTTGCTTGAATAGCAGAATTTCTTTTGGCATGAATTTTCTGAAGGAAATAAGTCTGAAACTCAAATGTATGTCATTATTTCATGACTTCAATCCCCAATAACTGGCAACAAAGCACAAATTTTAGGAGTAAGGGACTAAAAATGAAGTAAATATCTGGATTTTTATATTTTGGATGTCAAATACTTCCTCTAACACTATTTACGTATACTGCAGCAAGTTTGAAACATTAGGTGGAGGAACTATTTTACATCAAAAATATGTAAAAAAAAATATAGAAATAAAAAATAAATAAGTAAAACACAATTTTACAGACAGCCCATTCTCTAATCACAACAATGCCCTCCATGATGTGTGTTACTGTGTAAAGAATGCCCTTCCAGGGGTGTAGAGGCCCATGTCACACCCCTGAGCGGGCATTATTTACACAGTAACACATACCCTGTTGGGCATTGTTGCTTGCTTAATGTGAACTGCCAGATATGATAGCCTGTTTAACAATGGCAGGCTGCTTGGGATGGAATGTGATTTTGAACCTGCATTACTGGCTCCCTAGCACAACTGTGGAACCATATACTGTCAGTTCTGCAGCTGAGAAAAATTAACTTTATGTTGATTGCTTTTTAAACAGCAAATAAAAAAAAATGTTGTGACATTTTTTAACAGTTTTGCAGGGTGCACTGTCAATATGTGGGATGTGTCCCACAACCACCCATCAGACTTTATATACTACTCTGAGGTCACTGAATCTCAGAGTAGGGGGAGCCCCAGACTAAATATATATCACCCCACATTCATAATTATAGTTTTGTTGTTTCATGGACTGCATTTATGAGCCTTAGAATTACCATGGAGACCCAAATTATTTGCTTTTAACTGTTCTTTGGGCTTCTGGGTGATGTCATAACTGAAAAGGGTCATGGTGCAAGTCCACCTTCCACATTAATTAATTAATAAATAAACAACCCATATCATTCTGTAGCCTCGGGGCCACATTTTGAACAGGGACTCTACACTGTACCAGACTAATCAAGAGTGAAAATTCAAGGTCCATATTCAAGAAGTGTCTTCACTGTAGAATTCCTGTACATCTTGACAGCACAAACCCTTTTCTTGTCATAAACCTTCCTATGTCAAGTAACACATCAGGCATGCTGGGAAGAAGTGAGGGGAAGGAAAAATCTGAAGGTAGAATGGTGAAAAATTTGTGATACAGTTCCCAACAAAGGTCTGCCAAAGGGGGAACCTATTGTTATCACTACAGATTGGGAAGCCCACTGACTGTTCTCATGATTCCCAAAAATGTAATGAGTAATGCCCCACCATTGGGTGGTGAAGGGGGACTTGCAGAGTTATAGGGTGCTGTAAGGGTTCAGATAGTGCCAACATTTATTAATTGTTTGTTAAGTGGATAAGTGAACTGGTATAAAGACCCTTTTCAGCTATGACAAAGGCCAGAGATACATAGTCATACAACTGACCTATATTACACAGTGAAATAAATGTAACTACACACAAAAACAGAATGGAGTTGGGCTAAACAAGATAGTTAAATACAGAGAAGCAGAATATACTTCCAAAACAGTCTGTACCACTAGGATTTGACACTTATGCCCAACTACAGCACTTAAAGAGAAAAAGTAAATTCTTGCAAGGTATTTGTGAAAGTCTTGTTTGTTTAAATAATATTCCAGCTAAAATATTTACAGATGTTAACGTCTATCAGTGCCCAAGATAAGGAGTTCAACTACAACTACTTGTGCTGTCAAGGATAACAGTGAGAGGGTATGGATGGAGGGGGGTGGTAATGTGCCTGAAGCAGCATGGCTGGCAAATGCTGCAAGTCCATATGTCTGCTGGGAAAAAAAGTTAATTGTTTTGAAGTGATAGTGCCTAGATAGGCCAGCGGGATGTATTCCAGAGGAAAACTTTCAGTGTTTTCTCATTACGATTTATAGAGTGGGTTTAACTAATCAGATGCAGACTTTAAGTTGGATGTCCTAGATGTAAGCATCAGGCCTAGGTCTCCCTAAACCTCTATCTCTGACCAAATGCTAACTAATGGTGTGAGGCTACTGTTTAGGGTTTTCATTCAGACCAAATAAAACTGATAATAACCTTGGTCCATATTGCTCAATGGAACTTCATCAGGTATAGAAACGTGCAGCTGGGATATACAGTTTTACCTGCTAGAAAGTTTTGAAGGGGAGCTGTGTCAAGAGATGGGGTCAACAAGATCAGAGTTGTCCTAGGAATTTAACTGAAGAAGGGTTTCTGGGGAGGTAATCAGCAGATAAGATAATTACAGAAGTGGTTCTCCCACTGAAATAGTAAGGTGCCTTTATGGATTCAGAGAGTGTGAAATGCCTTGCAATTAGCTCATTTTCCAATTTTAACTGAATATGTTAACTGCAGGCTAAGATGTGGTAGCAAAGGTCAAAAAGAAAAGAGGTGATTAAGAGTCCATCCCCATCTGAGAAAGATGATAATGGCATTTGTAAAAATGTCTAGTAAGGAAGTTTGTTTTAGTGTTTGTGCTGGGATAAACAAAAGAAAGGTAATTGAAAAGCACTTTCTGGTGCTTATTTCCAGGTACAAACTATGTGAATTATTTGGGCCAGTTTAACCATAACTTCAAGTAATACATATAAGAGCTGCATGTGTGTGTGTGTGTGTGTGTGTGTGTGTGTGTGTGTCTGTGTGTGTGTGTGTCTGTGTGTGTGTGTGTCTGTATTCTGATCCAATATCACACACACACACACACACACACACACACACACACACACACACATGCTAACGAGGTGAGCCTGTCGTAGGGTTAACAAGGTTAACTCTAACCCGGGCGAAATGTCTGGTTAAGTGACTTCCTCAGAGCCACATAATAACAATGGGGACTGTGGCAATCAAACATGTGGCACTATTACAGTGTCGGCATCTAGCTCTGCACCAAGCTACCAGTAAACTGGAATCTCATGAGGGAAGAAATAAATAACCCACCCAAGCAGGTCAGAGACCTTTTCTGAAGTAGGTTTGGAAGCAGGTGTGAAGCACAAAGTGTAATCCTGATGCAGCAGTACTGAGGTGTTTCTGATTTGGTCATGGATCTGCTGACCCTCTTTAAATCCACACTAGTCTGAATGCATCAGCTTGGATGTCACGGTCTTTAGATGCTTGTTGCGGGTAAGTATGAAAATCCCGTTTTCTGCCCAAGCAAGGAAACTGACCTATACAACATGCAGAATCACATGGTCTTATCACTTATTACTTATGAGGTAGCTGACAGAACTAAGTCTCCTTTAAATAACATTGGGTCATTCTGTTAAGGGAGTCTTGAAGTATTCCTTCCTCCATATAACTGTAGACCACCTTTCAGGCCATTAGAGTGTGGTTATTTAACATTGGTTAGGATATGTATTGTTATAAATACTTCTGAAAAAGGATATCTCAGCAGCCAGAGTTTGCTTGGCCCACAATCAGGGAGTTGAGGGTTATATTTGTAAGAACTGGGTTTATGCTATGTCAAAAGCCCAAATTTTATTCTGTATACAATTGTTTTTCTTTGTCACATTTGCTTACTAACCTCTTCCCTCTGTATTGCCATTCATTCTTTGTCACACATCTTTGGGTACTGAGTTACAAACACAGTGACAAAGGGTCATAGACGACGCAGTGATAAAGAGAATGTTTTTCTACTCCTCTATGAAGTCCTCGCTGGCAGTATCATGCCCAGTTCAAACATTGGTAGCGCCTCTCACTGTGGACTCTCTGTACATGCTGCTAATGCTGCCTCTAGCATTTCTCTATAGATAAGCAAGATTTGATGCTGATGAAATAGTCAGTCAAGCTGCTCTCCCTCAGTCTGGATTGGAGGAGCTGGTACTGTACTTTCACCCTCATCCTCTCGGACTGGCTCTTCCATCTGTCATGTCACTAAGGGCTCTGCTTTATCTCTCAGAGCCACGGAACAAATTATGGCTGTGTACAACAGTACAGAAAGACAAAGGATGCCTATGTCTAGATGTATGTCTTCTGTGAAACTATAAAGAGCAAAAATAATTGCCATTGTGGAGGCTACTTTGCAGTTTTTTCTGAGCTTTTGAAATATCACTGTGCCTTTTTGGGTAAGGGTACTTGCAATTTGAGTTCTGAGGACTAAGGAAAAGTCACTGACATTTGAATTTCCTTTTTCAAATTTGAAAGCTGAGATGCATATGAAGTATTTTCTACCACATTGGATATATATTACACACACACACACACACACACACAC